>NC_041220.1:17893214-17893693 GCF_002837175.3 Physeter macrocephalus
AGTAGCAGGATATAAAATTAATGCACAGAAATCTCTTGCATTCCTATACATTAACGATGAAAAATCTGAAAGAGAAATTAAGGAAACACGCACATTTACCATTGCAACAACAAGAATAAAAAACCTAGGAATAAACCTACCTAAGGAGACAAAAGACCTGTATGCAGAAAATTATAAGACACTGATGAAAGAAATTAAAGATGATACAAACATATGGAAAGATATACCATTTTCTTGGATGGGAAGAATCAACATTGTGAAAATGACTATACTACATAAAGCAATCTATAGATTCAGTGTAATCCCTATCAAACTACCAATGGCATTTTTCACAGAACTAGAACAAAAAATTGCACAATTTAATGGAAATACAAAAGACCCCGAATAGCTAAAGCAAACATGAGAAGGAAAAATGGAGCTGGAGGAATCAGGCTCCTGGACTTCAGACTATACTACAAAGTTACAGTAATCAAAACAGT
>NC_041220.1:17894241-17916213 GCF_002837175.3 Physeter macrocephalus
AGCTCATGCAGCTCAATATCAAAAAAACAAACAACCCAATCCAAAACTGGGCAGAAGACCTAAACAGACAATTCTCCAAAGAAGATATACAGATTGCCAACAAACACATGAAAGGATGCTCAACATCAGTAATCATTAGAGAAATGCAAATCAAAATTACGAGGTAGCACCTCACACTGGTCAGAATGGCCATCATCAAAAAATCTACAAGCAATAAATGCTAGAGTGTGGAGAAATGGGAACCCTCTTGCACTGCTGGTGGGAATGTAAATTGATACAGCCACTATGCAGAACAGTATGGAGGTACCTTAAAAAACTAAAAATAGGACTACCATATTACCCAACAATCCCACTACTGGGCATATACCCTGAGAAAATCATAATTCAAAAAGAGTCATGTATCACAATGTTCATTGCAGGTCTATTTACAATAGCCAGGACATGGAAGCACCCTAAGTGTCTACCGACAGATGACTGGATAAAGAAGATGTGGCACATGTATACAATGGAATATTCCTCAGTCATAAAAAGAAACGAAATTGAGTTATTTGTAGTGAGGTGGATGGACCTAGAGTCTGTCATACAGAGCGAAGTAAGCCAGAAAGAGAAAAACAAATACTGTATGCTAACACACATATATGGAATCTAAAAAAAAAAAAAAAAAAGGTTCTAAAGAACCTAGGGGCAGGACAGGAATAAAGACACAGACATTGAGCATGCAGTTGAGGACACGGGGAAGGGGAAGGGTAAGTTGGGAAAAAGTGAGAGAGTGGTATGCACATATATACACTACCAAATGTAAAATAGCTAGTGGGAAGCAGCCACATAGCACAGGGAGATCAGCTCGGTGCTTTGTGTCCACCTAGAAGGGTGGGATAGAGAGGATGGGAGGGAGATGCAAGAGGGAGGAGATGTGGGGATATATGTTTATGTATAGCTGATTCACTTTGTTATAAAGCAGAAACTAACACACCATTGTAAAGCAATTATACTCCAATAAAGATGTTAAAAAAATTGTTTATGAGTCTTGACAATCTTCAAAGGTATGATTATTTATCAGAAAAAATGTGTATTATTAGGTAACAATATAGTTACTATGTAATTATTTGACTTTCTACCAGATTCCATTGTAAAATTGGAGAGGTTGGGAAAATATTGCCTAACATCATGGAAAAAAAATTATTGGTCAGTAAGTATATCTTCTCTAGGCTGAAGTCATTCTATATCACCCAACAGCAAGTTATGGTCATTCATTTAGCATCTAGTCACTGAACTAGATATTGGCAATTCAATTATAAAACAGAGTTACAGATCCAGAGAGCATAAGACTTACAGTAAAGTGAGGGAGACACATAAGATTAAAATAATCACAATACTGAGTACATAATTAAAACTTACGTAAGACATCTTGGTCTCTAAAGGAGGAATCATACTTGGGTTCAGGGGACTGGGAAGACTTCCTGAATGAAGAGGCCTTTGCTGATTAGGTACAGCAGTAATAATAATAATACAGTAATACAGTTTTGGTGACAGGAGTAGACAATGCAGACTCCAGGTAAACAGCACAGCATGGTTCAACTATGATTTAATATGCCAATTACACCATTTAATATGCCAATTATACCATTATCTTTTCTCTAGTGAAACCACTTCAACAAATCCCTAAACTTACCACTACAATTGTGCCAGACAATTGTTTCTTTTTGGTTGGTGCTCTCAACTTTATAGCACAGAGTAAACAAATCTACAGATATTTGTAGTGCTATTCTGATTTTCTTGAGTCAAAATTTCAAAATTTCATTGATGAGCAAGACCCATTTGGTGTTGTATTGGTATGATTCTTCTTCTCAACTTACAGGAAGCTCCCTGTTTTATCTTCTTTAATTTATTATTGCCTTCTGTTCATATTAATGATGCCTTGAGTCTCACTGTTTTGTTTAAACTCAAAAGATCAGCAATGCTCTTTTCCTAAGCATCTTATTCTAATGGGATTCAAAGAAGCTAGTCCATTATTATTATTATTTTTTAATGGAAGGACTAACATGACTTTCATCCTATAGCAACTCTGTCTTTTGGAGCATTATCTTCTGAGATCTTTCTAGTAAGGATCATCTTGTTTCCATCTCTGAGTTTCAATCTGGACAAATTTTGTACAACTAATCACTGGATTTCTAAGCTCAAGCAAGCTAACATTCCAGAATCACAGACTGATTCTTCACACTAGTAATTTTTTTAAGTCTTCTTCAATAAAGGCCTATATTCACATTTTTCCTTTCCAAGAATTCAACTTCAGTAGGTCAAAAACTGAGTGAAGCAGCCAGTTGACTTTCAAATTAAAGACTTGTCTTTATACAGAACATATATGTTATATAAAAATTATTTAACAATTAAGAACAAGCTATATTTCATCAGATATCTTTCTATATTTAAACATGTAGAATATTTTATATGTAAAATCCTAACTGATGGATGAAGAAAGTGAGCTCATTGAACTATATAAATTATAATAATACATAATACATGTATATGTATAATATATAATACATATATATATTATATACACCTGTTCTCATAAATGTTAAGTACTAGTGGAGGGAAAAAGAAAAAATTTAAAAAAAAACATTAATTATTACAGAGAGTAATCAATACCATGAATAAAATATTATAGGGTGACACAATAGACGCTACCTTAAATTGAATTCAAAGGAAAAGTTTCTCTGAGGAATTCATAGTTGAGCAGAGACACTAAAGACATGAAAGAAGGCCGTCTTTAAAGATGGTGTGACAGGAGGCTCCTGAACTCCCCTCCTCCCATGGACACATCAAATGAATAGCTACACATGGAGCAATTCCCTCTTAAAGAAATCCAGAAATTAGCTGAGCAACTCCTACATATTGGGAGAATTAGAAAATATCCACAATGAAATGGGTAGGAAAGGCTGATATGCTCTCTCATTATAAACCTTATCCCCAGCACAGCACCGTAAAATAAGGAGAAAAACTCCCAAGTCCCAGCTTCTTCCTGAAAAGTGAAGAGTTTGGACCCTACATATAGCAGCCCAACTTTAAAGGCTCCCAACTGAGGGACAGGCCCCCAAAACATTTACCTGGGAAAGCCAATGGGGCTTGATCCCATGAGACCCACAAGACCATAGCAAATAAAGAAGTAATTAAGAGGAGCAAGCATTCTCTGCAGCTATCACTCCAAGGCTCAGTGCAGAGAGAGTAGCAAAAATTGCCCATCTCCCAGTCTTTACCTGAATGGGGTCTATTTGTATACATTCAGGCTTCTAATTTAGCACATATTACTAGGCTGGCTGTGATCCTCATCTGAGAACAGGGAAGCCAATGGACACCTCCCTCACCCTCTCTCTCCTGCCTGCTCCAATTCACCAGCACCTCCCTTGGAAAGAGCTTGTACACAGTTCTGCACCCCAGCTTTAGCATCTGCTACCCAAGGGACAGGTTGTCAGATCATCTGACTCTAAATGGATTCCCACAGGACTGTAGCAAACAAAGAAGTCCTTAATGGGCTCAGGAGTACCCCCCCATCCCCGCCACACAGTCATACACCTGGTCCCAGTACAGTGTGAGATGGCAAAAATACTCATCTTTTAGTTTACCCCAGGAGTGCCTTAACTATATACTTTCCTAGCTGTTGCCAGGGATCCAGCTTCTAATCAACCTGCATATAGGTGCAGACTGTGATCCACCCTTTTGGGACATTGATGGAGCTTGGCACACCCTCAAACTACTGGAAGCCACTAAGAACAAAGAAGGAGGTCTGGACAATCATAAAGGTTTGAGAGACAATCAGGAGCACAGGCTGGGCTAGTTGATGAGGTTCATCTCCTACATGATACCACTCTGTCAGGACCGGGAGAGGTGGCTGTTTTATCTAACGCACATAAACCAACACAAAGAGTCAAGGAAAATGAAGAAACAGAGGAATATGTTCCAAACAAAAGAACAAGATAGAACTACAGAAATAGAGTGAAATGAAATGGAGACTCATAGAAGAGTCAAAATAATGGTCATAAAGATGCTCACTGAGGTCAGAAGAACATGCATGAATGAAGGGAGAATTTTAACAAAGAGAAAATATTAAAAAGTACTAAACAGAAATCACAGCACTGAAGAGTATAAAAACTGAACTTACAAATTCCATAGAGAGACTGAACAACGGACTAGATGAAGCAGAAGAAAAGATCAGCAAACTCAAGGACAGAGAAGTGGAATTAATTCAATCAAAGGAATGAAAAAAAAGAATGAAAAAATTGATGATAGCTTAACAGGATTTATGGAACACCATAATTATATTCACTATAGGGGTCCAAGAAAAGAAAAGAGAGAAAAGGGGGGAGAAGACTAAAAAAAATAAAGACAGAAAACTTCCTTAACCTGAAGAAAGAAACAAATATCCAGATCCTTTTGTATGGAACAACAAAAGACCCCGAATAGCCAAAACAATCTTGAAAAAGAACAAAGTTGGAGGCATCACCCTTTTTTGATTTCAAACCATATTACAAAGCTATTGTAATCAGAACAGTATGGTATTGGCACAAAAGACATATAGACCAATGAAACACAATGGAGAGCCCAGAAATAAATCCATGCATATATGGTCAATTAATGTATGACAAAGGAGCCAATAATACACAATGGAGAAAGAATAGTTTCTTCAATAAATGTTGCTGGGAAAACTGGACAGTCACATGCAAAAGACAGAAACTAGATCCTTATCTTACACCATACACAAAATTCAACTCAAGATGGATTAAAGACTTGAACACTTGAATGTAAGACCTGAAACCCTAAAACTCCTAGAAGAAAACATAGAAAGTAAGCTCCTTGACATTGGTCTTGGTGATGATTTTTTGAATTTGATACCAAAAGCAAAGGCAAGAAAAGCAAAAATAAACAAGTGGGACTACATCAAACTAAAAACTTCTCCACAGCAAAGGAAACCATTAACAAAATGAAAAGACAATGTACAGAATGGGAGAAAATATTTGCAAATCATATATCTTATAAAAAAAACTCATACAACAAAAGAGAAAAATGAAAAACTAATCCAATTTAAAAATTGGCAAAGGAGCTGAATAGATATTTTTCCAGAGAAGATAAACAAATAGCCAGGGGACTTCCCTGGTGGTGCAGTAGTTAAGAATCCACCTGCCAATGCAGGGGACACAGGTTCGAGCCCTGGTCCAGGAAGATCCCACATGCTGCAGAGCAACTAAGCCTGTGCGCCACAAGTACTGAGCCTGCACTCTAGAGCCCGTGTGCTGTAACTACTGAGCCCGTGTGCCACAACTACTGAAGCCCTCACACCTAGAGCCCATGTTCCGCCACAAGAGAAGCCACTGCAATGAGAAGCCCACGCACTGCAACGAAGAGTAGCCTCTGCTCGCCGCAACTAGAGAAAGCCCGTGCACAGCAACGAAGACCCAATGCAGCCAAAAATAAATAAATTAATTAATTTAAAAAAATAGCCAACAAGTACATGAAAAGGTGCTCAACATCACAAAGCATTAGGGAAATGCAAATCAAAACCACAGTGAGATATCACCCTGTACCTGTTAGAATGGCTATCATCAAAAGACAAGAGACAACAAGTGCTGTGAGGATGGGGAGAAAAGGGAACCCTTGTGCACTGTTGGTGGAGTGTAAATTGACACAGCCACTATGGGAAACTCTATGGAGGATCCTCAAAAAATTAAAAATAGCACTACCATATGATCTATCCATTCCACTTCTGGAAATATATCCAAAGGAAATGAAAATACTATGTCAAAGAGATATCTGCACCCCCATGTTCATAGTAGCATTTTTTACAACAGCCAAGACATGGAAACAATCTAAGTGCCCACTGATGGGTGAGTTGAAAAAGAAGAGGTGGGGTGTGTGTGTGTGTGTGTGTGTGTGTGTGTGTGTGTATTTATAGTTATACACACACACACACACACACACACATATATATATAAAATGGAGCATTATTTAGCCAAAAAAAGAGAAAATCCGCCATTTGTGACACCATGGATAGACCTTGAGGGCATTATGCTAAGTAAAATAAGTCATACAGAGAAAGCATATACTGTATGATCTCATTTATATGTGGATCTTAAAATATTCATAGAAAAAGACATCAGATTTATGATTACCAGAGGCAGCAGATAGGGGTAGGGGAATTGAATGAAGTTGTTATAAAGATACAAACTTCCAGTTATAAGGTAATTAAGTACCGGGGATATAATATAAAACATGATGAGCATAGTTAACATTGCTGTGTGGTATATTTGAAAACTGTTTAGCAAGAAATCCTGAGTTCTCATCACAAGAAAAACAAAACACTTTTTCTTTTTTTGGTATATATATGAGATGATGGATGTTAAACTTATTGTGATAACCATTTCACTATATATATACAGATATATAGGTCAAGTCATTATACTGTACATGTTAAATTTATATAGTTCTGTATGTCAATTATACCTCTAAAAAAAATAAAGCTGGAAAAAAAATGGGTAGAGGAACTGAATAGATATTTTTCCAAAGAAGACATACAAATAGGCAACCGGTACATGAAAAGGTGCTGAATATTGCTAATCATCAGGAAACTGCAAATCAAAACCAAAATGAGCCTCAGATGAGTTAGAATGGCTATCATCAAAAAAACCAGAGATTACAGTGTTGGCAAGTAAAGGGAACCATTGTGTACTGTAGGTGGGAATGTAAATTGGTGCACCCACTATGAAAAACAGTATGGAAGTTCCTAAAAAAATTAAAAACAGAACTACCATATGATCCAACAATCTGACTTTTGGGTAAAAATACAAAATAAAGAAAATTATTTTCTTGAAGAGATATCTGTACTCTGTGTTCATTGTAGCATTATTCATAATAGCCAAGATAAGGAAAAAACCTAAGTGTGTCTGTCAATGCATAAATGGATAAAGAAAATTTGGTTTATATGTATGGGTGGTGTGTGTATAATGTTGTACTTATATAATAATGATAGAATATTATTTAGCCACGATAAAGAAGGACATCTTGCTGTTTGTGACATGGATGCACCTTGAGGGCCTTCTACTAAGTGAAATAAGTCAGATAGAGAAAGATGATATTGTAACAGGGAAGAACAAATCTGACTCCATATTGGATCTGTTTCTTTTACTTTAACCTTTGTATTCTATTGCTTTTGTTACAAGTTAACCACTAAAGGGATGTTTCCTAGAGCTTAAAGCATACATAATGCCCCACCTCTAGGAACCCTGCCTCCCATACCTGAGCATTAAGCTAAAATACCTTTCTTTAGCTCATAGGAAACACCTTGACCAGGCCCATCTTGTCAGCTCCAGGAAAGAAGAAATCAATACATCCCCTCCAGAGTCTGGCCAGAACCAGAAAATATTTGCAACAACTTATTGCCTTTTATAGTTTACCTCCTCACTTCCCCGTCCTTGTTCTATAAAAGAAACTCGCATCCAAACCCGGGCAAGATGGTTCTTTGGGACACTTGATCACCATCTTCTTGGTCTACTGGCTTTCTGAATAAAGTCACTATTCTTTGCCCCAGCAACTTGTCTCTTGATTTATTGGCCTGTTGTGTGGCAAGCAGTATGAGCCTGGACTTGGTAACAGTAACAATTATATGTGGAATCTACAGAAGCTGAACTCATAGAAACAGAGACTAGAATGGGACTGAGGTGGGGTGGGGTGGGAACAATGGGGAGATATTGGAAGAGTACAATCTTCCAGTTATAAGCTGAATCGGTTCTAGTGATCTAATACACCAGGGGTCCCCAACCCGGGCCTGCAGACCAGTACCGGTCCGCAGCCTGTTAGGAGCCGGGCCGCACAGCAGGAGGTGAGCAGTGGGAGAGCAAGCGAAGCTTCATCTGCCGCTCCCCATTGCTCGCATTACCACCTGAACCCCCACCCCTGTGGAAAAATTGTCTTCCACGAAACCGGTCCCTGGTGCCAAAGAGGTTGGGGACTGCTGTAATATACAGTAGGGTGATTATAGTTAATAATTATGTATTATATACTTGAAAGTTGCTAAGAAAGTAGATCTTAAATGTTCTCACCACAAAAAGAAATGGTAATTATGTGGTGTGATGGAGGTGTTAGTTTATGTTCTGCTGGTAATAATTTTGCAATATATAAAGGTATCAAGTCAACACATTGTACACCTTATACTTACACAGTATTTTATGTCAATTATAGCTCCATAACTGGGGGAGGGGAAGAAAAGGGTGGAAGTTAAAAAAAAAAAGACATGAAGTAACCAGCCTGCAAAGCTTCTGGGATGAGCCTATGGTAAGCAATAACAGCTAAAAGAAAATCATCCAAAATTGACTGTGGCTGAAACATAGTAAGTGAGGAAGAGAATAGTTCAAAACTAGGTAGGAGCCAGATTTTATAGAGTCTGGAAAGACATGTTGAGAAGACTGAATATTATTCTAATTTATAGCTTCCCATTTTAGGAGGAACATAGAGAACATGGGATGGCATAGCCCTGTGGCTAAATCAAAAGACACACCCAACAGCCTCTCTCCCTGCTGAAAATCCAAGACTGTTCCCATCATGGCATCCAAATATCTTAAATGTCTCCAAGCTTAACATAAATTATGTGTTCACTCATAACACCCCTGAAAAGAATAGAGGATGTCCTTTTTCACCTTCTCTTCTGAGGGCATGAGTTCTAGTGTTTCATACATAGTCATAAGTTCCTTTCCTTGCTTTTCCTAGGAAGCCCATTGAATTCTCATGTAAGTATATTTCCTTGAAGTTCACTCTGAAAAACAAGTTATCAGGTTAAGACTCTTCATTAATAGACAATAATAAACCCCACATCAATGGTCTAGGTCTTTCTTATACTGTACTGCTTGGGGCATGGTTGTCTGGAAAAGAAATTTAGTGTGTAAAGAAGAAACTCCTTTTGGGAGAAATATGTGGAAATAAATCAATTTTTCTGGCTTTATAAAGCAAAGGACTAATTAATTGCTTGTAGCTTAGAAATGCACTTGTGTAAACAAAAAGGCATGTAAGTCTATGTAGTCAATTTTCTTATCTAAGGTAGCTTCTGTGCCAACTCTAAAAATACAGTTTTAATGTAGTAAAAAATGTAAAGCTTAAAGGATTTTTAGAAATCATGTAATCTTAATTATTAATAAATATATAATTTATTAATGCCAGATAATTATACAGGCCTTCATTTTGCCTTATAGTTTTGTCTTTCTTATTTAGGTTACTATATTAGGTGGCAAAATTCCAATGAAAGAAAATGTCCTGCTTTCAAAATTATACATTATTTACTAAAGCCGCCATTTATTTTATGGTTCCAAATACACAAAATTCATATAATTTTATTTTGTAACAATAAATTGAGTATATGACTCATATTCTTGATTCAATCTTCTTGAGATCATAAGTAAAATCTTTTAAATGTTATCAAATTTTAGTAAATATCACTTGGGGAATTTATTAAACACACAGATGGCTGATATCAATAGGTCCTGGTAGGACGTAAATATTCGCATAATTAGCAGTGCGCTTGATACATGAGATCTACTGTCCACACATTAGTATACTACAATGAAAAGCATATCCAAAAGAGAAAAACTGAAAAGACTTTTTTTTTTCTCAATCATAACATAATTTGATTTATCTAAAAGGAAACTCTGCAAAGAGGTCATGGAAAGTTTAACTTAAAATTAAATGTATTTATTAAATAGCTTCCTAACAAATTTAACTAAGCAAATATACTTCATCAAAAAATAAGTTAAAAAACAGAGCTCTATGCATACAAAATTATAAAGATACAATTCCAGTTAATTACATTATATGTCAGTATTTCAGAATGTGTGATCTCATAGTTCATGGAATCTACAGAGATATCCATAAAAGCATACAGTTCAGCTTTGGATAACAGTACCACTCAGTAGTAGAGCTTTTCAGATGATATCTATAAACTACTGTGCTTTACTGTAATGATTCACATGTGGAAAGTCAGCATAAATGGATTAAGTATTTTTAAAAAGAACAATGGGAATAGTAGAGCTGTCTTCAAATATTCCAATGATATTCAAAAAGGAAACACAGCAGCCACATAGCTGTTGTAGAGAATTAGAAAAAGTGAAGAAAGTTGTGAGAAGGGAATCGTGCAATATAAACAGCCTGCAGCGGTTAGAGCTGTTCAATGAAATATCAGAAATTAAACGAAGGGTGGAGTACAGGCTGTCTGGAGAGGGGTTCCTGACCTTGGCAAGATGTTATACTTGATGACCCTCATTTTCCCTTTCAAATCTCTGATTTCATGATGATTTTCAGTGAACAAAATAAAAGAATAGATATAGCAAAAATAGAGTAGTATACTTTGCAAAGTAGCAATACAAAAATAATAGGCACACCCTTTAGATTAAAGGAGAATTGGATTTTATAGCCATATTTTAAAAACCTGATATGAGCACAAACTCACATAAGCTTATGGAAGGAAGACTATCTAAGGAAGGCTTATATCCACACAAATACGTATCTTGAAACTGAGCTCAACACTTCCTCATATCTCCAGAATACGAATCTTCTCTACAAAGCATCAAGAGGCAGCAATATAGTTTTCACTGACTATTTTGGTAAAGTTACAAGAGAAGGTATATCACCTAGTACAGAGCAAACAATTTAATGATAACTAATGATACTTCTCTTTTATCCTCCCCCAAATTCCCTCTTTACTCCCAGCTTCCATGCCTCCTTCTTTCCACTCTTCCCAATAGCTTCTAAAAATTTCTCAGGCTTGAGTCTCTCTCTCCACCTACTTATACCTCTCTATATTTTTGGCTTTCAGTGCTAAGCTATTTAGGTAAATTCCAATTCCCTCGATGTTGCATCTCCACATTATTGCTTAGAAGCATTCTGATGTGTATGAAAAGCCATTGAATGACTCTGTACTCTCAGAAATCCTCAGGGTGACTTGTAAATAACAAATACCTTCTCCTGCTTCACTTTATCCTTTTTATTTTATTTACAAGCATAATTATGGTATGTATTAAATGTAAGTTCACGTTTTAAAAATATTTAAATGTTTTACAAATAACTCAATTTTCATATCAGTATAACTCTATTAAATGTATAGGCTTCCACTTAAGCTTTTGGTTTTAAGTCAAGATCCACATATTCATTTGGATTGGTACTTTTGAGATAGACAATAAACTTTAAAACATAAGTGGGAACAGTTTACTACCGAAAACTTACTACTTAAAATGCTTAGTATATGATTAAAAACACATGCTTGCTTATATTTACACAGGGGCAAAGTGTTACATATCGTGGAATCACAATCTCAACTTAAGAATTGTTAATTATAAAGATAATACTTTTTTATCTGAGTTGTTTTTTCTTTTATAATACAGGTTAAAACTCAGCTGTTCTAAAAAATATTTGTAAAAAAATAAAGACCAGGCAATTTCCAAGAAGCCAGAATATTATGAAAGAGGAAAATTAACATAGCTTTTAAAATTCCCCAACATACAGAAGACAATAAAACACATATGTAACACCTGAAAAGACTCTTTCCTTGACCAAACTTGAGTCAGCTCATCTGAATCCTCTTTTTGACAAGGTCCCAAACTTGGGCTCTGTCTTTAAAGGCCCACTTAATTCCATTTTAGCAAGAAACCTACTGAATCAGTTTTCATTCGATCTCTCACTCTAGATATATTATCACATTGGATACCTCATCAAATTCCTCATCCACCACCCTCAATATCTCATCCCCCTAGCCTGCCTTCTGCAGGAATCCTGTTGAGTTGGTTTAGGAAAAATCCCCCTAGCCTTGATGTTTCCTTCTAGTAATTTTCCATCCACTGACCCCTATCCAGTTCCTTGGCTATAAATCTCCACATATCCTTGTTGTATTTGGAATTGAGCCCAATCTCTCTCCCCTGCTGTAAAAACCCCACTGTATTCATCCCTCTTGAATAAAGTCTTCTTTCATCTCTAACAAGAGTAATGATCATTATTTTCTTTAACACACCAGGATAAAGGAGACATTATGCCTAATCTATACTTACATCTTTCTAAAAATTATAATGGGAAGTTAAACATAATGTTCTAGACAGCAAGTTCTATCAGGCAAGAGTCATTTTCGTACAGCATATAGTTTAGAACCCAGTAAAAAAAAAAACAGACAAACCATAGATACGGCAAGGCCTAGATCTAAGTAAACAGGTAAAAGCTAGAGGAGAGAAGCGGGTTAAGGAGGAAATGAAATCTAGAGCTGGTACTAAAAATGACATATGATTGTTTTCTTACACTGCAGTGTTTCTCAAAGTATGGTCTACAGAGTGCTTCTCAAATTTTAATGGGCAAACAACATCTAAGAATACCGTTAAGAATTTAAATTCTGATTCAGTGCCTGGGAAGAGGTCTGAGATTCTCCATTTCTAATAATCTGATGATACTGATTCTTCTAATCCTTGGACAAGACTTTGAGAAGAAAAGCATAGGCAACTAGTATTCATCTAGGGTAAAATGAAGGGTAAAATGAATCAACCAATCCATGCCATATTCTGATTCAATAGATCCAAGGGGAGACAAAGGAATCCACAATTTTAACATCCTCTCCCAGGTTATCCTCTATGAAATCTAACCTTTGAGAAGCACTGACTCATAAAGAAAGCTGGAAGAGGATTTGGGAATGGGTTTGCTAACCTAAAAACAATAGTCTTCTTTATACACAGCTCCCAGGGGCTTCACACTTTTAAGAATGTCCTTGATGTTAACTTTCACAGGATTTCATATGAATAAAAATGTTAAGCAGTGAGACTGCAAAATGATCTGCTCAGGGCCCTCTACCCCACCCTGGGGATGGCCTTAAGCCATTAAAAACAAGTTAAGTGGTACAAATTGAGTGGAAATAAGTTCCAAATCCTCAGGAAGCAAAGAGGTTAATTAGCAGGGTTAGTCTAGGATCCATAATTGGGTCTCCTATTCAATACTTTTGTTAATGATCTGGAAAAGAAGGTGAAGTTTTAAAATTTGCAGAAAAAACTAATTTTAATTTTCTTGAGATTAGGGAAATGGGTTGAATTCCAAAAGACCTAACAATATAAGGTAATTAAGAAGCACAAAGGTTGATAAAATCCACTTAAAATATGTAAAGGCAAAGCACAGTTGAAAAATAAATTCAAATTACTCATACGCATCGATGAGCTCTGAACTAAATGCAATTTTCTCAGGAATAAGATTTATGTATCTCTTTGTGCAATTCAACGAGGACATTTGTTCACTACCCAGAGGCAATAAAAATGGAATGAGGTATTAAACCATATTAAAAGAGGCCAGAAATAGGACACACGTATTATAATACCTCAATTTACAAATCAATAATATCTCTTTATCTTAACTACAGTACCCTAGTAGTCATCTTAGTCATATCATCTTTAGGAGGTTATGTGAAAAGAACAGAGAACCAGAAAGCAATGAGGACTATTATTGCACTTACAAGGAAAATGAGGTACTCTTTATGATAAAAGATTAAAGGATACATTTAGTTGAGAGAGGGAAAATTAAAAGGATATGTAAGAGTATACAAAATAATGAATACTGGGCTTCCCTGGTGGCGCAGTGGTTGAGAGTCCACCTGCCGATGCAGGGGACACGGGTTCATGCCCCTGCCGCGGAGCGGCTGGGCCCGTGAGCCGTGGCCGCTGAGCCTGCGCATCCAGAGCCTGTGCTCCGCAACGGGAGAGGCCACAACAGTGAGAGGCCCGCGTACGGCAAAAAATAAATAAATAAATAATGAATACTAATGGCAAAACCAATTGGGCACTCTAGTTTACCTATATATCTAAAGACCGTTTGTTAGTAATAGAAAAAATATAATCCAATTATATTAGGAGGTAGATGAATATTACAAATGAAGGGTATATTGGTTCTTAACAATGTCTTTCTATGAAAAATTCATTGTAAAGTGTACTGTATTATCTAGGTAAATAAAATGACAACAATATTAGCAGGCGTGGTTTAAAAATAATGGCTTGTGGTTTATCTGAAGATGATATGCAGTGTATTAAATAATATGATCAGTTAGAATTAGGTAATTTTTTCTTTGTTCCTATACTGTGCAGTATAGAGAAAGAAAAGAAAATGGAAAGAAAAAAAGGTTGCTATTTCACCCTGGCGAGCAAGGTAGGTCTAATCATTTCCATCTACTGTTTCTGAGAAACACAACTTTAAAAATTCATGTATCAATTCTTATAAAGAAATAGAAATAAAATTAAGTATATGCCATTAAAAAGTCTAAATCAAGAGATTATAATCACTCATTCATTAAATATTTCATAATAATAATCACTCATTCATTAAATAATACCTAGTACGTGCCAGTCATTGTGCTAGATGCTGGAAACAAACTGATGAACAGGAAAGACATTGTCCCTGACTTCATCACGTCAACCCCACAGGCAATGATACTCTAGTGTGAGAAATGCCAAGACAGAGGAAGTACATGCGTATATGATAATATAGGAACATATAAAAGAGACATATAATCCAAATTTAGGATATCAGGTAAAGTTTTCTGGAATACCTGATTCCTAACATGGGGAACTAAAAAATATTCAAGTGAAAAGCAGCGGGGCCAGCTTGTTCAACAGAATCAATTACATGGTATATTCTTGCAAATGAAAGTTCAGTATATTCAAACTAAAAATGAGAACTGAAAAGAGGCTAGGGAGATAAACTAAGATTTGGCCATGCATGCCACGATAAGGGTTTGAATTTATCCTGAAAGATATGAGAAACTCTTGAGTGATAGAAATATATAATTAAATTTTCACTTTAGAAAGTGATCTGTCTGCACTGTGAAGCACAGACTGGGAGTGGAGGATGAGGAGAAAGCCTGAGAGTTTATGCAGTTTCTATGGAATAGATGATTATGGGGAAGGTGCTGATATCGAGAATGAGTAGAAGCAGACAAATGAGAGAAATGTTTAATATGTAAAAACAACAAGTTTCTAATGGACTAAATGGGGGGTCCACAGTGGGGAAAACCAACAAACAACTCCCAGGTTCGAGTCTGGTACTATTTGCTCAAATAGGAAAGACAACACAGAGGACAAATTTGGGGTAGGAGAAGGTACAGATATATATTAAGTTGGAGTCACCTACAAGTACTTCAAGTGGGATGTCAGTAGGCAGTTCGATACGTTGTATCAGGAGTCAAGGCAGAGAGCTCCTTGAATATGAATATTCAGCTGTCTAATGAAGGGTGGGCAGCATACGCCACTTCAAAATGTACCACTTTGGTATAAGGATTATTTTGAGCTGAAGGCAATTGAGAAGAAGCAGATACAAAAAAAGCTTCCTGTCGGGCTTCCCTGGTGGCGCAGTGGTTGAGAGTCCGCCTGCCGATGCAGGGGACACGGGTTCGTGCCCCGGTCCGGGAAGATCCCACATGCCGCGGAGCGGCTGGGTCTGTAAGCCATGGCCGTTGGGCCTGCGCTCCGCAACGGGAGAGGCCACAGCAGTGAGAGGCCCGCAAAAAAAAAAAAAAAAAAAGCTCCGTGTCTTTTCCCTATTTACCTAAAAGCGGGACATAAATTTCCAAAGGTGTCTCTCCTCCCCTCTGTACCAGGAAGGACAAAATCAATCACCAGAGACAACTTTAGATCCCAAACCTGAAGATAGCACCAGAGGAATTTACATGACAAATTTACTAACTAGCCTTTATCTACTACAGTAGATATTCGTTTCCTCCCATATATTTATTTTCCCACATCTTGCGGCCCTTGGATGCTTAAAACTGCTTTCCTTTGTCCTGCCATTTCTCCACAAATTTATCATTATTTGTTGATGAAGCTATACCTCGGTTATTAAGCCATTGCTCTGAGTTACTTATTCTTCCCTGGTTATCTCCCATGTATACATGAGGCACACATGTTAATAAACTTCTGTTTGTTTTTCTCTTGTTAATTGGTCTTCTGTTATAGAAATTCCAGCTGAAAACTTAGAAGGGTAGAGAGAAAAATAGTTTTTCCTCCCCTATTAGTGAGTCTGAATAGACTATCCATGGGAAAATGTGTGGAAGGAGAAAAGAATGTGAAAAAGAGCTCTGAGAAATATGCGGAGAAAAAGAAGACTGATAAAAAATAGGCAGACAGATAGAAGGAAAATTAGCAAAGCATGATGTTGATGTCATTCAGGCAGGGGCGAAAAAAGAGGGTATCAACACTGCCAGAGTTACAGAGAGAGAATTTAAGTCTTTCGACTAGAATGCCAGCTCCATTGGGCAGTTATCTATTCTGTTTTGTCCATCACTGTATCCCCAATGCCTAGAACTGAGACAAAGAGAACAAGCATTTACTTATGATTAAAGAATAAATGCTTCATCATTGTTTAATGGTCTTTAACTCATTTGGAGTCCATAATTTATTTTACATTATTGATTTATGCCTTGAATCCTTACTATGATGGTAGTGAAAATTTTACAAAGAAAAATGGTGTATATTTTGTCTAGAATTTGAAGACACTTTTTGTTTCTAAAGAGAAAAAAACCTTCAAAAATCGGATGATATTAAAGAAAGATATGTTGGATATAATTTCATAAATGTTTAAAATTTATAACATTTAAGATTGTGTTGTACTTCAGTGTTGACAATTTTATTGAGAAATAATCATATATTAAAAATTCCCTACTATTCCAGATTATAAAAAGTATTTCAATTTAAAACTTGTTTCTTTGATTTTGAGATTTTATTAGGGTTGTACTGTAACCACCGCTGCAATGTTGAATGAGTTACAAGTATGATACCCCACTTCTCTTATCAGTTTCTGAGAAAACTCTGCTTTTATTAGAAATAGCACACAAAAGAGAGTCAGTTTGATAAATAAGGACGTGAAAAGGGCCTATGGGAAGAGGAACATGATATGTTTAAAGAAACCGAAAGGGAGCTTGTGTGGATGGAGGGAAGGTAAGCTAGGAACCATTAGAAGACATTGAGTTGCTTTAAAGAGAATTGTTACTCTGGACAAATTGACTCTGAGAGCTAATGAGACATCTGACATATGATTATACTCAAGATATGAAGTGCAATAAACGAGTTCAGCTATGGTCTTATGAATGATTTATGTAGTGAACAGATCAGGGTACCAATTTAATCACTCCGTTTACCAACTTGTGGCCCTGGCATATTAGTTGGCCTAGCTAAGTAATGTCTCTATCTATAAAGGTAGGATAAGGTACATATTGGGTTGGCCAAAAAGTTAGTTTGGGTTTTTCTGTTGTGAGAATTAAATAAAATACTATATTTATTATATAAATTCAGTTCACTAGCACATACTTAGATGTAGTAAAAACTAAATGAGAATGAGAATGGCACTGTAATTTTTCTCTGAGCTGCCCAAATATAATTTCACTATAATTAAAGTGAATGAAAGTCATTTTAAAATATCCTGATTTATCTTGCCATAAATAGATTTTGAAGCCTGGAAATAAAGACATAGCATCGGATCTGGAGTGTGAATACATCGGTTCAAGTCCTAGCATGTTTCTTATTAATATATGTAGATGTCACTGGTTGGATTGTGCCCCTATCCCCAAAAATGTCATTATACATTTATCCGGACCTGCAGAACATATAACGCCAAGAGCAAATTCTAATGTAAACTATAGACTTTGGGAGATAATGATGTATCAATGGAGGTTCATCCTTGGTATCAAATGTACCACCCTAGTGTGGGATGTTGGTAATTCGAAAGGCTGTGCATCTGTGGGAGCAGGAGAGCACATGAGAAATCTGTATCTTCTGCTCAATATTGCTGTGAGCCTGAAACTGCTTTAAAAAATAAAATGTACGAAAAATACAACAAAAAAGCTAATGAAATAATTACAAAAAAATTAAAACGGGGAAATGGTTATAGAGGAGAGAGGGGAGTGGCTTATACTATGGAGCAGCCTAGTTTAGAATTTAGGCTAGTTCTATATTTATTTACCACCAGGTATGGAATGTTATAACGTTAACAGTTATAATTACCTATGTTGCTAATGCTATCCATTACAACAAATATACAGAAGAATAATGTATCCCTTATGATCTCTAAAAGGTAAGTCAGTTCACTTTAGATTAATAAAACTCCAAATGTTCTATGATTACAGAATCAAAGTAGTAAATGAAGCTATTTTTAAACAGAATCACTTGTGCTCAGTTCTATCTTTGTGTAATAGAGCTTTTAATTTGCTTAGAATGTCCACACAACTAAATACAACACTACCATTTCTGAGAGTTTTTCACTTGTAATTTTGTCTTAGAATGTGACTTTAAATCACTTCTGATCAACATCTGCTGTTGATTTTTTCAGTTTGCATTAGAACAAAACAAACTTTAATCTCTACTGGACAACTCCACAGAAGACCTGAGTTCTAGTCTCTGCTCTCTCATTAACAGCTGTGTGACTATAGTTATTGTTATGTAAACTATCATTTTAAAATGAGGAGCTCCTACTCGTGTTCCTGGACAAAATAACACTTATTATTACTACAAAAATTCTTTTTTGAGCTGTCTTTGACAGTTGCCAAGTATGCAGATAATAGATTCAGGGAAGTATTCAAGCTGGTACCTAGGCTTGGTGGGTTCCTTATATCACAGTTACTTGCTTATGGGCACTTTCACTACCAGTTAGAGACTGAGGTACCTCTTATTATGACTTTAAAGAGTAACTAAAGTCATAAAATCTAATCGATGTTGCATGATATTATCTCGATTCTTAATGCCTAAGTAAACTAGAATACAAACAGTGTGAAATTCAATGCAGATAACTAACTAAAAAGATGTATTTTTAAAGAATACAAATAGAACATAATAAATATCTAGATTAGTTTGTGTCAGAAAGATTTGAGGATTGTCTACGAGCCCTACTAGTGCCAAGGATGTAATGGGGCTGGCAAGAAAGGGAATCTAACCTTAGTCCACAGAAACAGGAAAAATGTATTATATAGCCAGTATTCAAATCAAGTCTGATATGTATTCCATTCTATTTGTATCACTCAGAACATATCAGGGTGAATATGGGCAAGTACTTCACCATTTTTGTTCTTAGTTAAATATGTAAAATAGGTATAATAAAAGCAGTTACCCATATAGTTGTTATGATAAGTAGACAAATATATGCGAGACACATAGAATAGTTCTTATATAGAATAAGCACTAAAAAAGTATTTATAAGATAAAGAAATATAATAGCAATTAAAGTCATGATGGGTCTAGAAATTGATGGGATAGTGAGTAATTTTCCTAGCCAATCAGTGCTCACTTCTGTCTCTGCCTTGTTACATTTTGGACAACTCTGATTCTGATTTCCAAGTAATCCTGTCTTTCTGTGACTGGATACTACATTAAAGGAAAGATCAGCTTTAAAGTTTCAAAATATGATTTTTCTGCTACTGAGGTTTTTTTAGAAGGAATCCTATACAATGAACTTAAGATATAGACTAGAGGAAACAAAATATGTCTGTAATATTTGGAATATTTTTAGAATTTAGATTTTTAAAATCCATGAAAAGAATATAGAGAAACACTATACTTTTGGAGACAAACTCTAATGTAAAGAAGAAAAATGAAATATATTGAGTTTTCAGATACTAATACTAATATTGGAGCAAATATGAGAACATACTTTTTCAAGTTCTCAAAAGTATGCTAGCAGCTGCTTTTCATGATATTCACTATGATTTTATTCACTGCTACTAATAGCTAGACCCTGAGTCTTGAGAAAGGTCAAGCTATCTATGAGTTATGTTTTAAAGCAAATCAAACCAGACTGATACTCTTAACTCTTAATCACTTCCATTAGAGTAATAACTTGCAATCATAAGGCTCTTTTCCATGGATCCTTTTTCTGAATAATCTACCTCCATTATAGAAGTAGATGGCAATGCTTCTTTTCACAGTTCTCAAGTACATCTCTAATTTTCTCCATTGTGGAAGCAGTTAATGGCTTATCTTCTCTTTCTTTATGACATGAATGTTAATAGCAAGGGTCTGCGAGATAAGTGACTGAATCCTAGATGAAAGGCTTTGTTGGAAACATTTCAAGTCATGGCAGAAAATAAAATTGTTTTTGTGTTTTTCTAATTTCTATCATATTGGTGTGTCATGGCCATTTCATTTTTGTTACAGAATAACATATTGCCGCACATGCTTAGGAAAACATCCACCGGACTAAGGCAGATGCAGTGAGGACAAACCATCTCTTTTTCATCATTTTCAAATATTGCTAAATTTCTTCATGTGACATTGAGATACAGGCTATATGGCTTTATGAATATAAGCTCTAAACTATTCAAACTGTCAATATTCTAGGACCTCTTTTATTTAAGAATCATTACTAAGTTTCCTTTTCCATTAAAAATCCTCAGTATTTACTTACGTTTTTTGCAATAAAGGATTCTGAGTATATTTGAAAGAATGTTGGGCTGGGTGTCAGATAATTGGTTTCAAATTTACTCTGCTACACAAGATCTATGATATGTTTGGAAAGTCCCTCCGTCTCCCTTAAATCTCTCAATTCTATAGGACCATTTTGTCTCAGGCCCAAGTCTTCCTGCTCACTAGCAGGCAGCTCTGATCAACTATGGGTATAGCCTCCTTCTCTTGGGTCTGGCCTACTTTATCTTTGGGATAGTCAATTCAACAGCATTTGTAAACCATACTTCATGAGAATGACAATAATATGCCGTTTTTATCAGTGCTGGCTCAATCTCATTATCCCAACTTTAAGGCTTAGGTTATTGAAAACCTTGTAATAGAAGACAGTTCACACATACAAGTTCAGCCTCAACTCCCCACTTCCTAAAATTTCTAAGGTCTGTACTTAATTTCTTATCATTATTTTTTTTCTCTCCTAGAATATCATTATAAATAACTTCTATGTTTCCAACTGCTTTAGTTTCATTTTTCTATCCCTAAATCTAAACTTTTTCTCTGTCTTAATTTCTAATTATGTCTCAACAAAATGGAATGAGTACAGAAATTTTTGAGCTGAGGACAATATTCAGATGTAAACCTATGTGTCCTAGAATTTCAGGAATGGAAAACAGGAAGAGTTTTAGACTCCTGTGAAAATACTATCATAAGATATGCTTATATAATTATGCTAGATATGCTATCCCAACTTGAGCACTCAAAGAGCAACTATTTTTAAAGAGGTACCAGTTTTCTTTAAATTGGCTTGGTTGCAAACTGTTTTTCATCTCATTTTGTCTCAATAGAAGACATTGGCTAGGTAACATGATGCAATAGATAGAATCTCCCTGAAACTCAGTCTGCCTTAAGGGGCTGAAATTCCTATAAGATTGATTACGCTGTTAGGTTTTCTTCCCTGTAAAAGTACTGTGGAAAGAGTGATGGTGAAAGGGAAATAGATAACATAGTATCTGCCATTAATACATTAGTGCTATTTTTTTTAAACCTAAAAAGTAACTCAGAACAATTATTTATGGTTATGCGTGCTATCATAAGAGTAAGGAGAAATGATAGCTCCAGAGATCAATTAATCTGTAAAATCAACATTTATTAATCTAATGTTCACTATATGCCAAGCACTCAATACATACCAGATTCTGAACAAGTAGGAGCCCCAAAGCAGGTGGTACAGGACAGATTGGGAACAGCATGAAAAAACAGTCTGCTAGAAATAGGGGGTTACGATAAAAACCTAACATTAAAGATGGGAGACAACAAACTCTCGCTCTGGGTAAATCATTCTTACCTGCCTGTATCACTTCATCAGTTACATCTATTTATCATTCCACAAAGGTCATTATCATTCCGTATATATTTCTTAACATAACACACATCCTTTTTCTGAGCATTATAAGGCATGAGAGAGTCTTATGTTGCTTCAGATTCCAGCATGAATTTTTTTTTTTTTTTTTTTTTTTTTTTTTTTTTTTTTTTACGCGGGCGTCTC
>NC_041220.1:17916265-17974748 GCF_002837175.3 Physeter macrocephalus
GCCATGGCTCACGGGCCCAGCCGCTCCGCGGCATGTGGGATCTTCCCGAACCGGAGCACGAACCCGTGTCTCCTGCATCGGCAGGCGGACTCTCAACCACTGCACCACCAGGGAAGCCCCAGCATGATTTTTTAAACCTCTAAAATGAAAAGTCATTATTAGGTGTCTCAAAAATAGCTACTTTGAGTGATAAAAATATCTTTATGGAAACTGGTAACATCTCCTACATGCATTTGCAGAAATAAAGACATTTTATTGCAGAACTCTGGGGCAAAGCACTCTTCATCTACTAAAGAAAGTGGTCATTAGAGTAAATGGTGAAGTTACTTAGGTTTACATCAGTAATGCATGGAATTAACCATATTTAATGTTATTAGAGAGGAATAAGCCATCTCCCTAATCATAATCATCTTGATCCAATTCCACCCTTCAGAAATTTTAATTTATCTAACTTATAAGAAAATATGTTAAACAAAGGCACTTCACAATATTAGTGCAATTTGCATCAAATGCACTAGAGAAAATTACCTAATACAATTTTCTAAGCCATTTAGTATCATGAAATTGGCACTAAAAGGAGAAAATTGCATTTTATGATTTGTAGGCTGTTGAAAACATCACACACCTGAATTCACACAATCTACATATTTTTATGCAGTTTCCTCAACAGAAAAGCCAAATCTTTAATAAGCCAGAACACTAACTTGAAGATTTTACTGTATTAAACTAAAACAGAAAGATAAGACATCTAGCTCTATTTGAGAAACCAACAGTAACTATAAAAGCACTATAATCATTTCTCTCCCTCTTTCAGAATAAAATTACGAGTCTCTTCTTATCTCTATAGTTATTTTTTTGTAAGACAGAAGGAATAAAAAAATTAAAAGGGGTACTAAAAATATGTGTATATACTTTATTAATGTTTATACTCTATTGAATAAAAGGTTACTGAATAAAAGGACCAAAGAGGTAAGACATATATATTAATAGAGTACATTAATTTCCCTTTAAAAAATATTTATACTTTATTAGAAGGTTTGTGTCCGTATAAAATTAATTATATAAACTAGATTGAGTTATTCATTTAGAATAACTTATAAGGAAGGCCTTCTGATTTGAAATTCCCTGGTCAGCTATCAGAGAGAGAGGGAGTCAAAATAAATGAAGCACTTTATATTTGGAATTATGATAACGAATACAAGTTTTTCAGAATTTGTCAAATGAGTTCAACAGAGTAGCTATCATTTCTATCTTATCATCATAGCCATGTGGCACATAAAATAGTGAAAATAAAATGCTGTAAAGAGAATTATTCCTGAGATTCTTCTGTAGTCTTGGTACTGCAAACATGGCAGGGTCACATTTCAACTTAGACACCCAAAAACTGACTCATCTCGCCAAAAGCAATAGAATATAAAACATTACCTTAACCTCAGCATCAGAAAGAGAAATGAGATGGCAGAAAAGACACAAGGGCAGACACAGATTTCTCAGGCAAGAGAAGGAGCTGCAGGGCCAAGCAAATAGACAAAGTCATTCCTGAGGTTAACAACTAATACAGGCGGCAAGCATTTTGCAGGACATATTCAAGCAAAGGAAGCAAAGACTCTGTAGAAATCAATTTATAAAGACTGTACTTAAAGTGACCTTTGAGCAATTGCATTAGCAGGAACTGAGAATTTCTTGCAAATAGAATAAGGATCCTAAAATAAGAGATATCAACACCGGGGAAGAAAGGCACAGAAACAAGAGCAAAGTGACATACACAAAAGAGGAATCTAGATTAAAGGGGAATAGAGACTACTTCCTAAGCTAAACTAAGCCTCTCTTACATTTCCTTAGCAATAAGTAATTGTCACTGTACATTAGAACCCTATAGCATACTTTTGGAGTGGCTGCATATATCTGTGCCAGAGGCAGCTATATGATAAAACCCATACAGTGTCATATACACTGTCATTCCCTGGTATGGGTTCTATTATATACACATATTTTATACGTATATATATATGTAAAAAATACGTGTATATAATATATATATAATATGTATATATATGTATATATAATATGTGTATATATATATATGGTTTATTAATTAATGAAGTTGAGAACTAACATGCCAATCTGGAAAATGTAACTTACAGATTTGTGGGTCATGTAAATCCTACCTAATAATTAGTCAAAATCCCAGAATGTGGTGACAGAACAGTAGGTGGCCTTCTAAAATGGCCCTAATGATCCCCACTTACCTGTATTCACAATCTTTTGTGGTTCCCTTTACCTGAGTGTTGGCTGGACGTGGAAAGGGAATATCGCTATTAAAGATGTGTTACAAGATTCTGTGACTTCCATCTTGCTCATACTGTATTTCTGGCTCTTCATGCTCACTTCCCCTGAGGGAAGCCAGCTGCCTTTGTGTGTGCTGCTCTATAGAGAGACCCACTTGGCAAGGAACTGAGGCCAGCCTCCAGCCAACAGCCTAGGAGAAACTGAGGCCTCAGTCCAACAGCCTCTGAGAAAGTGAATTGTACCAGCAGGATATTTTCCCAGTCAGGATACCTGGATGAAGCCTTGCCAAAGACCCTGAGCCAGGGGACCCAGTTAAGCCTCACTCAGATGCCTGAACCAAAGAAACTGTGAGATGATAAATATTGCTCTAAGCCATTAAATGTTGGAGTAATCTGTTAAGAAACAATAGATAACTAATACAATATCACTCCTTAAAGAAATTTTTCTTAACAAGATTTATATCTTTGTGGTTTTGTCACACAGTTACTAAAGTTTACACAAATGCCTGAACAAATACAAAAAATCTTTATTACGTCTAAATTTGAAATAAACTATATTCAAGTTACTGAGCAATGAGCAACTGACCTCCATTAAAGGCTATCTTTTGTTTTTTGCTATAAATTTGTGTCACATTATCTGTAGTCATTTTACCAAATTTGTTTTTTTCTCTCAAGATATCTACTTAATAAGAAAGAGAAAAGAGAAAAAATTATCTACTTTAAAGAAAAAGTAATCTAGAAATGGAAATTAATACCGATTATTTAAGCATTACCAAAGAATAACAATTCTTATAAAGTTAGGAGTTAAATATATAAAATGAAATAATATGTTTAAAGCAATAAAGCCTGTTTCTTCAAAATTTAATTAAATGTTTGAGAATACAATAAATAATCAAAATATATTTTACATCTAAATCCAGTACTTTAATTTTCACTTCAGGAGGAGTCTTGTACACTTATTTACTTGCAATAACTTATTGCATAGGCCCACACATGTAGCAGAAAGCATAAAATGCATGGAGGTCAGGCATTCCTACCCTAGTAGAATAAGGTTTATTTGGTGTTTCTATTCAGTGATGAAACTGTTTCAAGACCCCCTGCCCTTCTATCCTTGTTCTTTATTTGGCCTCTGAAATCTGCAAGAGCTATTCAGCTTCAAGGGATTTCTCTACTCCCTTTAGAGTTTGCCTACTCTCAAATGTGACCTCAATGACCTCTGTCCTAACTTTTGACTTCCAGAACTTTAGTCTTCCTGTGCTGATTACTGTAGAGTATTTAACCTGCAATGCTCTGTTTCTAGTCTGGAGTTTTGACTGATTCAGTTTCAGCTCCAGTCTGAGTTACCTTACTTGTTCGTATCCTATGCTACCTGCAGTACCTATTGCTCTTTTGATAAAAAGAGCAAATATTTTAATTAGCATTTCATTGCTCAACAACAAACATTTAATAAGTATATAGTAAGGGCCTACCTTATGCAAAGGATTTTCAATTCCTATTCTAATTTCCTTGCCTCTTCCTTCTGCAATAACCTTTGATTGATCCAAGTGATCTGGATTTCTCAGTCCTTCCTACTCACCAGACAAATCTGAATGATAGGACGATAATATTTAAACAGTGTCAGCTTCCATTCACTAGGCCTTAACATCTGACATCCTCCCAGACTATAGAGTCCAGTGCTGACCGTTAGGTAACATATTCTGCAAAGCAGTATGATACAGTGGAAATTGTTTGGTCTTAGAGGCAAATGAGCCCAAGTTAAAATTCTAACTCCAACACTTGGAAATGTAAGATCTTGGGAAAGTTACTCAGTTTCCTAAATTGTGACAGAAATCCTCTCTCTGCTGAGATATTACTAAGAAAAATGGGTCTAAATACAAAGTCTAATGTGCTGACTTATCAACCACACTGTAAAACTTTGTGTATAGTCAGAAAGACATCTCTCCTTTCCTTCTTGGAGTACAAAAGTGTTTAGACAAGAAAAGTAAATTTTTTGTGACAAAGGATATGATTTGTTGAGGAGTGAGACTCCATGCCCTTTGAGAGAGAGGGAAAGAATTAAGTACACTTTAGAGATGTAAGGGAATATTTAAGAGAAGAAGGTCTCAAAGACACTAGAGTCATGGAAAGTATGTCCCCCTTTAATGTAGCACTGGATGAGTGTATATTGCTGGAGCCATAGCTCTAAATTCCCCTTTTGTCTATCTATAAGAGAAGAAGCCAACTGCCATAGGCCAAAAACAAAGCAAAACTAAACAAAATGAGAAATCATGAATCCAAAGAAATAACATCTGGTAGCCTGGAACACCCGTTTTAAACCAGCCTCCATCAGATAGGAAAGAAGATCAGAGATGCTTATCCAAGACTGGGACTCATAGAAGATGACAATCTGAGTGAGTAAAATCAATGAAATTATTTGCCTACAAAGGGTGGATGCTGCTAAATGGTGTGAAAAAGATTAGAGAGCAGTGATGATTCTCTGGATAGATACTGTTGCATAGTTTTGACTTTTAGAAGCATATTAATGTTCTACATATCAAAAATATTGTTTACAAACAGAAACAAATGAACCTAACTCTAAAATGAATAACATAGCCACACTAAAAGAGGAAAACATAGCTAATCCACAGTGTTTAAACACAGTACAAAGAAAATTTAGTACAAAGAAGAAGAAAACTACAAACAAATCTTGAACCCTTTTTAGTCAGTTTGTTTAGTAGGTATGAGTATAGCAATTCTGAAACTCTTTATATGCATGGTACAATTGAGCAAATGAGTAAACGTGCAGATGTTACCTCTCAGAATGGAAGAAGTAAGTGATGAATGTGGAATGAAGAAAAGCAAGGAAAAACTCTGTGGCAGGTGATTGAAATTAGAGGCAAGTATGAACTTATACAACTAATTACCTCTCTGTCTCCATGTCTCTCTCTCTCTCTCTCTCTCCTGAAAGAGCAAGAAACAACCACACCCTAGTAACAATGAGAACACCTAGTACCCAGATCTTGTTTTCTAAATACCATTCATTACTTAGTAAAGGAAACTGGCTCCTTGGAAAAATGGTTGAGTCCAGGACTTGATCTGGGAAGGTACTAGATGGTTCTGTAATATTTTCTTATTCCTGAAATGAAGTGCCCCCAAAGTGCTAAAATAAATGATGGGGAGAGGCATGTCAAAATGTCCTAGGAAGAGTTTGAAGGGGCTAGCACTGGCCGAATCTGTATAAGCATCAGAAATATTTTTTGCCGTAATGCGTTAGAATCAACTGAATATAATAGAGATCTATTAGTAATACTGATCATAAATATATAGGTAGATATATTAACAAATAAAGGTGAATGGGGGGGTTCTTCTTTACAATAAATAGCTAACTGATAAATCTGGACTGAGAGGCAGAGTTAGAAAAATCCTTGTATGGTCACCATTATATTTAGTAAAAATTGGTTTGGGCAAGAATCATCAAATGATGCTAAACAGAGGTAGAGAAAGGATGATGAGAAACAGTATTTACATAATCTCAAAGTATCTCCCTATAAATTACCTATTACTTACAAAAAAGAAATATAGTATTTATACGGTAGGTAAAATAGACAAAATCTTAACTAAATGACCTTACTAATAAAGGACAAATAGTCACTCTGTGCCTCTAAATGTGATACCCTGAAAAGTACACATATGACATATGTAGCATTTCAGCCATAAATACATATTCTGATCCTAATCATGAGGAAATACCAGAAAAGCCAAAATTGAGGAAAATTCCTCAATTTCTTAAAAAAATCATCATCATGAAAGACAAAGCCTATGCCAGCTTAAAGAAGACTAAAGACACATGACAGCTAAATGCCAAACATGATCCTCGATTGGATTCTGAATCTCCCAAAAATGATATAAAGGACATTATTGAGATAACTGACAAATATAAGATGTGCATTATTAAAGTTATTATATCAATGTTAAATTTTCTAAACTTGATAGCTATACTGGGTTCTATAAATAATATCCTTATTCTTTGGAAACGCACATTAAAATTTTAAGGCCTAAATGGTGGCACAATGTATTCACCTATTCTCAAATGGTTCAGAAAACTTTGTACTATTGTTGCAATTTTAGTCTAAGAATAAACATATTTCAAAACAAGAGGTTAAAAAAATTCAGTATAACATTGAAGTTGAAGTTAAAGCTGAGGCCAGAATCACATATAAACAACATAAAATGAAGTTCTGGGATGACAGAATATGTTTGAAATGTAATTAAAATACTTTAAATTATTTCTATAATTTTGTTACCAAAAATATTAGTATAATATATTGAAAGTTTGACATAATAGTGCAGGGGCCATAATTTCTTACTAATACTAGCTGTTAGTTTTGTTTCTGTACATACGTGAAATTTAATAAATGGTAGCTCTGAACTGAAGCTGGTGGAAGAGAAAGTATATTTTGGCTCCTTCTGCAAGTGTATGTATGATGTTGTCCCCAAGTTACTACTTGATTTTAACTGACCAACGTATACACCTATGTTTTTTTCCATTCCTGGACTTGACCATTTGCTCCACAATAGTGAGACAAATTAAGAGAAATAATGCCTCAAACTGAAGTCTGTGCATTGCTTGAATAAAATGCTTCCTAAACAATTTCAAGGCTATCGTCAGACTGTTGCCCTTAATTATATATTTTATTTCTAATCCTTTTTCATGTGCTTTATTTTTTACACAATCACTTGTCATCATTTTACTTTTCATTGAATACACATTTTCAGTATGGCCCTGGAGTCTAATGGCAGGAGGGTTTCTAGAGGGTTTATCATGTAACAAATACCTGCATTTCCAGGGCACAGCCAATTTGTTACTTCTTCCGTGGTTTCCATCAAACTATTTTCTCTGCTAGTAACCATTGCTTGTTAGTCATTACTGTTATCCTGGATTTTACAAGATTTTTTTTTTTCAAGCAATAGCTTGAAAATCTTATTTTTTTTCTTACATGAAATAGCTGTTACTATATCTTGGTTGAACACCTCATATAAAAACTGTTTCCAAATCTTTTAAGTCATAACAGAATTTCAAAATATGAAGCATATTATAAATTAAATTTTATATGTTACCTCTATTTCTAAATGAATTTTTGTATATTAACCTAAGGGCAAATGTCATGCCTCGTTTGTGCTAGTAATAGTATGCCTTATAAAACTGCATGATCCTATGACTACCAGTCACTGGTAAGTTCAAGGATGTCAGAAATGATTTTGAAGTGAGCATTTATTAGCCCATTCTGTCTTCCAAAGTTTGAGACCTGAAGTTAAAGCTGAATTGCATATTTTGGCTAAATAATAAAACAGAATCCAAGCTTCCATTCATTTCTAGTTTATATGAATGTTTATACAAAAGCTTTGAGAAACACACTGAATAAATGTGGGAAATGAGAATACATGGTTAGTGTTAAAGATAGTAATTGTTTATAAATTTTAACTACTATTAATCAAATTATATGTAAATAAATTTTAAATAAATTCAATGGGATTTTAACAAGTTTTATCCTTATTAGAGTTAAGTATTTGATCTTCAACATTATAAAAATCCCAGGGTAATTTGTAGCTGTTAAGACAGAAGTCTAGTTTGTTATCTCCCCTCTGCAGTGATTTAATAAAAATGACTCAGACACTTGCTAAGCCTAAATACAATGTGAAATCAATACAATGTGAAATCTCAGTCATGAATGTGGATAATTTTAAAAATTTTCTTCTTTACTTTGAGTTTCTGAATTCTTTATATTTCTATAATTCTTCCTAACTTCTACAGCAAATTGCTTTTATAACTGGAACAAATCTACACACATTATATAAAAATATTTTGATGAAATACAAAGTATTCTAAATATTTTGAAATAAAAACAGTAGCTAATATAATTTTTTAAAGATGCTCTAGAACTCAATAGCATATTCACTCACCCAAATTCACCCAAGTCATCATCAGACCAATATTGGAAATTGCATCAGATACCTGAGTCAAAAGTCAAATAAAACATGAGGTAGCTTTAAATAAGGATATGGGGAATCAGAAGAGGAAAGGAGGAAAAGGTCAGAGTTCTGGTTGTGAAAACTACATGGCAGAAACCAGGCTTTACCATGTATTTATTAATACAATCATAATCATTTTTATATTATAATTTAAAGAAAAAGATTTAAAGATAAAACTAAAAGTTCTGAACTTTCAATTAATTGAAAATTTTCTATATTCTAATATGAGGAGAAAAAGGCAATTGAAAACATTAATTCTCAAAACTTAGATAAATATATAAATAATTTTTTTAAACGTGTCCTCAATATCTCCTGTGTCCATTCGTATTCATTGTTTTCTTCATCTACCAGAAGCACAGCTTAAGTAGAAATTGTATGGCATTATAAGCCAAGTCAACTATGTTTTAGTTTTAACACTAAAAAGTGAAGGATTGCAGAATATGCCACCCCAAAATATGCCACTTTGGCATAAGGATTAGTTTGGGCAAAAGTGACTTGGAAAACAACAGCCGCAAGAAGGACACCCTGATCGCCTCTATTCTTCCTAAAAGCAGAGATAAAACTCCCATGGTAAAGATGCCCTCCCTAAACCAGGAGGAAAAGAACATTCTTATCACCTTAGATGGGGAGTTAAGACCAAGAGAAAGATGTACAAACAAGTTTTGTTAAAATAACCCTTCTTTAGTCTTCCCTATATATTAGTTACTTTTCCACAATTACTACTCTTTGTTCAACATAGTATATAAGCACTTAGGCCTAACTGTTTTGGAGTCTTCATTTTCCTGTGAGAATTACCATGTACATGTAAAAATATTAAGTAAAATTTGTATGCTTTCCACCTGTTAATCTGTCATATGTCAACTTAATTGTCAGGCCTAGCCGGAGAAGTTAAGAGGATAAAGGAAAAGTTTTGCCTCCCTTACAAAAGTAAATTTTTTGAGCTTGTCAAACATCTTTAACATCACTAGGCCTCATTTTTCTTATCAATAAAAGAAGTTAGAATTAAACCAGCAATTCCCAAATTACTACAAATTGAGAGGCTGACAACACAATTTATCTCACAGTTCTATAGGTCCAAAGTCCAACATAGATCTCACTGGGCAAAATTCAAGGTGTCAGCAGACACATGTCAGCATTGCTTGAGTCTTCCAGCTTCTGGAAGCTGCCTGTATCCCTTGGCTCATGGCCCCCTTCCTTCACCTTCAAAGCCATCAGTGGGAAAGGCTTTCTGCTTTTTTCAGTCACATGATTATTCTGAGTCCACCCAGATAATACAGAATAATCACCCCACCTCAAGGCCTTTAACCTTAATTATGTTACCATATAAGGTAAAATACTTGCAATTTCTGGGGATTAGGAAATGGACATTTATGAGGGGGCCACTGTTTGGCCCACCACGTAGTATTTCATGTGACTGCAGTTTAGGACCATGATTATTGATCTCTGAGAACAAAAAATTATGTGGTCAAATAAGACTGTGAAATCCTCTATTAAAGTTGTTACTTTTGGAGAGTCAAAGTATATATTACTACTTTACGGACTCTAAAAGTCTACAAAGTATTTAAAAATTTTTGTTTAATAATCATTTTATATATTTTCACACCTATTACCTGGGAAGATTTTCTCTTAACACTAATTGTAAAGTACATAAATAAAATATCTTAATTGTTTATTTCAGTAAGAATAGTCTATTTATATTAACTTAATAATAATCATGAATATTCAAAATCACGATCTGAACGATGTTAAAAGTCCTCAAAAACAAAATAAAGGGCATAACGTGTACAATGACAGGTATGTGTCTATTATACAAGAATTCATTAGAATTACAGATTGGCAAGAAAGACCATGGATTAACTAGATTAAACCCTCAGGCAGTTTGTCAAAAAAGGGAATTTAAAGCAAGCAATGTAATCTGACTATATAGGGGAAGTAGATCCCATGTATCTTGGTAAAGCATTTCCTTAGTTTCTATTCTCTCAATAAGCTCAAAGTTGCTTAGTAAGTTTGTCTACCAAGATAGGAACCTGAAAGGCAAGAGACTACCCTAAATCCCACTCCCTCAAAAACCTTTCTACAAGCAAAACCTCAAACTCGTCTGGGATGTGAATCAAACGCATCATAAGAAAAGCCATATCCTCATCTGTGCACCCATATCTCAATCTTCAGTTTTCCTATAATCAAAGAAAACCAATTTCTCTGCAATTTTCAACAAAGGTTAAAGCAAAAAAGAGCTTCTGGTAAATATTTATTTAATCAGAAACTCTAATAATGAAAATAGCCCTTCTTCCTATAGCAATACAAAATTGAACATATCTATATTAAGCAGTAACTACTTAGGTACTTCTGTTCCTAACTATGGCATAGCCATAGCCTTCACTGGCTAGAAACTAAAAACTAAACACCTGGGGAGACAGAAGTTGTTAAGATTTAGAATTTAGAAGTTTTCCTATTCATTTATCATCAAATAAACAGTATCTGTGTAATCAAAGAGATAAAACACCCATCTGTTTTAGCCAAGAGCTCAGGACTAAGTGAGAAAGAGAATATCTACAATAAATAACCACTATGTAATCTTTAAACCACATCTGTCTTCTAGGCAAAAAAATGTAATTATCTACTTCTGCAAAGAACTTTCATGCATTTTTAATAAATTGATAGTGAAGTTCATTAGTTATGGCTATTAAATGATATTTGAACGTGTCCAACATTGATTTCTTATTAATAGAGAAGTACATATCATATATACTTAAGAGTTTCATATTAACATAAACACACACACATACATACACACTCGGAAAATACAAAACATTGCCTATGGGAGTTAAAATATTAATTATTTTTGCTAACTATCCTAATCAGGAAAACAGAATTTTAAAAAACAACGAATACATTTTTCCTTTTAGGTACTAATAGATGGCTTTTGAAATTTCAAAGTAAAATGTTATAATTGGGGTAAAAAAAGTTTAAGTCCTCACCCCTTAGAAGATTTTTTTCATTTTAAACATCTTTATTGGTATAATTGCTTTACAATGGTTTCTGAGTTTCTGCTGTGAAACTAAATTAAAAAGAGAATCAGCTATATGTATACATATATCTGCATATCCCCTCCCTCTTGCATCTCCCTCCCACCCTCCTTATCCAACCCCTCTAGGTGGTCACAAAGCACCGAACTGACCTCCCTGTGCAATGCAGTTGCTTCCCACTAGCTATCTATTTTACATTTGGTAGTGTATATATGTCAGTGTTATGCTCTCACTTCGCACAAGCTTATCCTTCCCCCTCCCCATTTCCTCAAGGCCATTCTCTATGTCTGCATCTTTATTCCTGTCCTGCCGCAAAGTTGGTCAGAATCATTTTCCTTTTTTTTTAGATTCTATATATGTATGTGTTAGCATATGGTATTTTTCTCTTTCTGACTTACTTCACTCTGTATCACTGACTATAGGTCCATCACCTCACTACAAAACTCAATTTCGTTTCTTTTTATGGATGAGTAATATTCCATTGTATACATGTGCCACATCTTCTTTACTCCTTTTCTCCACACCCTCTCCACCATTTATTGTTTGTAGATTTTTTGATGATGGTGATTCTGACTGGTGTGAGATGATACCTCACTGTAGTTTTGACTTGCATTTCTCTAATGATTAGTAATGTTGAGCATCCTTTCAGGTGTTTGTTGGCCATCTGTATATCTTCTTTGGAGAGATGTCTATTTAGGTCTTCTCCCCAGTTTTGGATTGGGTTTGTTTTTTTTTTTTTTTTTTTTTTTTTTTTTATATTGAGCTGCATGAGCTGCTTGTACATTTTGGGGATTTATATTGAGCTGCATGAGCTGCTTGTATATTTTGGAGATTAATCCTTTATCAGTTGATCCATTTGCAAATAGTTTCTCCCATTCTGAGGGCTGTCTTTTCGTCTTGTTTATGGTTTCCTTTGCTGTGAAAAGCTTTTAAAGTTTCATTAGGTCTTATTTGTTTATTTTTGTTTTTATTTCCATTTCTCTGGGAGGTGAGTCAAAAAGGATCTTGCTGTGATATATGTCATAGAGTGTTCTACCTATGTTTTCCTCTAAGAGTTTTATAGTGTCTGGCCTTATATTTAGGACTTTAATTTTTGTGCCAGTACCATACTCTCTTGATTACTGTAGATTTGTGGTACAGTTTGAAGTCCAGGAGCCTGATTCCTCCAACTCCGTTTTTCTTTCTCAGGATGCTTTGGCTATTCAGGGTCTTTTGTGTTTCCATATGAATTGTAAGATATTTTTGTTCTAATTCTGTGAAGAATGCCATTGGTAGTTTGATAGGAATTGCACTGAATCTGTAGCTTGCTTTGGGTACTATAGTCATTTTCACAATATTGATTCTTCCAATCGAAGAACATGGTATATCTCCCCATCTGTTTGTATCATCTTTAATTTCTTTCATCAGTGTCATAGTTTTCTGCATACAGGTGTTTTGTCTCCTTAGGTAGGTTTATTCCTAGATATTTTATTCTTTTTGTTGCAATGGTAAATGGGAGTGTTTCCTTAAGTTCTCTTTCACAAGTTTCATCATTAGTGTATAGGAATGCAAGAGATTTCTGTGCATTAATTTTGTATCCTGCTCCTTTACCAAACTCATTGATTAGCTCTAGTTGTTTTCTGGTGGTATCTTTGGGATTCTCTAGGTACAGTATCATGTCATCTGCAAACAGTGACAGTTTTACTTCTTTACGGATTTGGATAACTTTTATTTCTTTTTCTTCTTGGATTACTGTGGCTACAACTTCCAAAACTATGTTGAATAACAGCAGTGAGAGTGGGCAACCTTGTTTTGTTCCTGATCTTAGAGGAAATGGTTTCAGTTTTTCACCATTGAGAACGATGTTGCCTGTGGCTTTGTGATATATGGCCTTTATTATGTTGAGTTAGGTTCCCTCTATGTCTACTTTCCGGAGAATTTTTATCATAAATGGTGTTGAATTTTGTCAAAAGCTTTTTCTGCACCTATTGAGATGATCATATGGTTTTTCTCCTTCAATTGGTTAATATGGTATATCATATTGATTGATTTGCGTATATTGAAGAATCTTTACATGCCTTGGCTAAACCCCACTTGATCATGGTTATGATCCTTTCAATGTGCTAATGGATTCTGTTTGCTAGTATTTTGTTGAGGATTTTTGCATCTATGTTCATAAGTGATATTGGCCTGTAGTTTTCTTTTTTTGTGCCATCTTTGCCTGGTTTTGATTTCAGGCTGACAGTGGCCTCATAGAATGAGTTTTGGAGTTTTCCTCCCTCTGCTATATTTTGGAAGATTTTAGAAGGATAGGTGTTTGTTCTTCTCTAAATGTTTTATAGAATTTGCCTGTGAAGCCATCTTGTCATGGGCTTCTGTTTGTTGAAAGATTTTTAATCACAGTCTCAATTTCACTGCTTGTCATTGGTCTGTTTATATTTTCTATTTCTTCCTGGTTCATTCTCAGAAGCTTGGGCTTTACTAAGAATTTGCCTGTTTCTTCCAGGTTGTCCATTTTATTGGCATATAGTTGCTTGTAGTAATCTCTCATGATCCTTTGTATTTCTGCAGTATCAGGTGTTACTTCTCCTTTTTCATTTCTAATTCTGTCGATTTGTGTCTTCTCCCTTTTTTTCTTGATGAGTCTAGCTAATGGTTTATCAATTTTGTTTATCTTCTCAAAGAACCAGCTTTCAGTTTTATTGATCTTTGCTATTGTATCCTTCATTACTTTTTCATTTATTTCTGATCTGATCTTTATGATTTCTTTCCTTCTGCTAAATTTGGGTGGGTTTTTATTTTGTTTTGTTTTCTTTATCTAACTGTTTTAGGTGTAACATTAGGTTGTTTGAGATTTTCCTTATTTCTTGAGGTAGGATTTTATTGCTATAAATTTCCCTCTTAGAACTGCTTTGGCTTCACCCCATAGGTTTTGGGCCATCATGTTTTTATCGTCATTTGTTTCTAGGTATTTTTTTATTTCCTCTTTGATTTCTTCAGTGATCTCTTGGTTATTTAGTAGTGTATTGTTTAGCCTCCATGTGTTTGTGTTTTTTATGTTTTTTCCCCTGTAATTCATTTCTAATCTCATAGCATTGTGGTCAGAAAAGATGCTTGATATGATGTCAATTTTCTTAAGTTCACTGCGGCTTGATTTGTGACCCAAGATATGATCTATCCTGGAGAATGCTCCAGGAGCACTTGAGAAGAATGTGTATTCTGTTGTTGTGAGATGGAATGTCCTATAAATATCAATTAAGTCCGTCTTGTTTAATGTGTCATTTAAAGCCTGTGTTTCCTTATTTATTTTCGTTTTGGATGATCTGTCCATTGGTGATGGTGGGGTGTTTAAGTCCCCTACTATGATTGTGTTACTATCGATTACCTCTTTTATGGCTGTTAGCATTTGTCTTATCTATTTGGGTACTCCTATTTGGGTGCATAAATATTTACAGTTGTTATCTCTTCTTTTTGGATTGATCCCTTGATCATTATGTAGTGTCCTTCTTTATCTCTTGTAATACTCTTTATTTTAAAGTCTATTTTATCTGATATGAGTATTACTACTCCAGGTTTCTTTTGTTTTCCATTTGCATGGAATATCTTTTTCCATCCCCTCACTTTCAGTCTTTATGTGTCCCTAGGTCTGAAGTGGGTCTCTTGTAGACAGCAGTCATATGGGTGTTGTTTTTGTATCCATTCATCCAGTCTATGTCTTTTGGTTGGAGCATTTAATCCATTTACATTTAATGTAGTTATCGATATGTATGTTCCTATTACCATTTCCTTAAGTGTTTTGGGTTTTTTTTTTTAGGTCTTTCCTTCTCTTTTGTTTCCTGCCTAGAGAAATTCCTTTAGCATTTGTTGTAAAGCGGTTTGGTGGTGCTGAATTCTCTTAAATTTGCTTGTCTGTAAAGGTTTTAATTTCTCTGTGGAATCTGAATGAGATCTTTGCTGGGTAGAGTAATCTTGTTTGTAGGTTTTTCCCTTTCATATGGGGATTCCCTTGTATGTTATTTGTTGCTTTTCCCTTGTTGCTTTTAATATTTTTTCTTTATATTTTATTTTGATAGTTTGATTAATATGTGTCTTGGCATGTTTCTTCTTGGATTTATCTTGTATGGGACTCTCTGTGCTTCCTGAACTTGATTGACTATTTCCTTTCTCATGTTAGAGAAGTTTTCAACCATAATTTCCTCAAATATTTTCTCAGTCCCTTTCTTTTTTCTTCTTCTTCTGGGACACCTATAATTTGAATGTTGGTGCATTTAATGTTGTCCTAGAGGGCTCTGAGACTGTCCTCAATTCTTTTCATTCTTTTTTCTTTATTCTGCTCTGCCACAGTTTTTTTCTCTATTTTATCTTCCAGGTCACTTATCTGTTCTTCTGCCTCATTTATTCTGCTATTGATTCCTTCTGGAGTATTTTAAATTTCATTTATTGTGGTGTTCATCATGGTTTGTTTGCTCTTTAGTTCTTCTTGGTCCTTGTTAAACGTTTCTTGTTTTTTCTCCATTCTATTTCCAAGATTTTGGATCATCTTTACTATCATTACTCTGAATTCTTTTTCAGGTAGACTGCATATTTCCCCTTCCTTTGTTTAGTCTGGTGGGTTTTTACCTTGCTCCTTCATCTGCTGCATATTTCTCTGTCTTCCCATTTTGTTTAACTTACTGTTTGCAGTCTCCTTTTCACAGGCTGCAGATTCATAGTTCCCATTGTTTTTGCTGTCTGCCCCCAGTGGGTGAGGTTGGTTCAGTGGCTTGTGTAGGCTTCTTGGTGGAAGGGACTGGTGCCTGTGTTCTGGTGAGCGGAACGTGATCTTGTCTTCCTGTTGGACAGGGCCACATCCAGTGGTGTGTTTTGGGGTGTCTGTGACCTTATTATGATTTTAGGCAGCCTCCCTGCTAATGGGTAGTGTTCTGTTCCTGTCTTGCTAGTATTTTGGCATGGGGCGTCCAGTACTGGTGTTTGCTGGCCTTTGGGTGGAGGTGGATTTTAGCACTGAGGCAGAGATCTCTGGGAGAGCTCTCGCCAACTTATATTACATGGGGCTGGGAGGTTTCTGGTAGTCCTGTGTCCTGAACTCGGCTCTCCCACCTCAGAGGCTCAGATCTGACACCTGGCCAGAGCACCAAGACCCAGGCATGTTTCTTCTTGGATTTATCTTGTATGGGACTCTCTGTGCTTCCTGAACTTGATTGACTATTTCCTTTCTCATGTTAGAGAAGTTTTCAACCATAATTTCCTCAAATATTTTCTCAGTCCCTTTCTTTTTTCTTCTTCTTCTGGGACACCTATAATTTGAATGTTGGTGCATTTAATGTTGTCCTAGAGGGCTCTGAGACTGTCCTCAATTCTTTTCATTCTTTTTTCTTTATTCTGCTCTGCCACAGTTTTTTTCTCTATTTTATCTTCCAGGTCACTTATCTGTTCTTCTGCCTCATTTATTCTGCTATTGATTCCTTCTGGAGTATTTTAAATTTCATTTATTGTGGTGTTCATCATGGTTTGTTTGCTCTTTAGTTCTTCTTGGTCCTTGTTAAACGTTTCTTGTTTTTTCTCCATTCTATTTCCAAGATTTTGGATCATCTTTACTATCATTACTCTGAATTCTTTTTCAGGTAGACTGCATATTTCCCCTTCCTTTGTTTAGTCTGGTGGGTTTTTACCTTGCTCCTTCATCTGCTGCATATTTCTCTGTCTTCCCATTTTGTTTAACTTACTGTTTGCAGTCTCCTTTTCACAGGCTGCAGATTCATAGTTCCCATTGTTTTTGCTGTCTGCCCCCAGTGGGTGAGGTTGGTTCAGTGGCTTGTGTAGGCTTCTTGGTGGAAGGGACTGGTGCCTGTGTTCTGGTGAGCGGAACGTGATCTTGTCTTCCTGTTGGACAGGGCCACATCCAGTGGTGTGTTTTGGGGTGTCTGTGACCTTATTATGATTTTAGGCAGCCTCCCTGCTAATGGGTAGTGTTCTGTTCCTGTCTTGCTAGTATTTTGGCATGGGGCGTCCAGTACTGGTGTTTGCTGGCCTTTGGGTGGAGGTGGATTTTAGCACTGAGGCAGAGATCTCTGCGAGAGCTCTCGCCAACTTATATTACATGGGGCTGGGAGGTTTCTGGTAGTCCTGTGTCCTGAACTCGGCTCTCCCACCTCAGAGGCTCAGATCTGACACCTGGCCAGAGCACCAAGACCCAGTCAGCCACATGGCTCAGATGAAAAGGGAGAAAAAAGAAAGAAAAAAAAAATAAAAATATTATTAAAATTAAAAATAATAATAACAAAGAGAGCAACCAAACCAATAAACCAAACTACCAATGATAACAAGCTCTAAAAACTAAAATAAGATAAACATAAAAATCAGAAACAAATAAGTTGCAGACAGCAAATCCTGAGTCTACAGTTGCTCCCAAAGTCCACCACCTCAATTTTGGGATGACTTGTTGTGTATTCAGATATTCCACAGATGCAGGGTACATCAAGTTGATTGTGGAGATTTAATCTGCTGCTCCTTAGGCTGCTGGGAGAGATTTCCCTTTCTCTTCTCTGTTCACACAGCTCCTGAGGTTCAACTTTGGTTTTGGCCCCACCTCTGCATGTAGGTCACCCTCAGACATCTGTTCCCACCCTGACAGGATGGGGTTAAAGCAGTGGCTGATTAAGGGGCTCTTGCTCATTCAGGCTGGGGAGACAGAGGCGTGCGATAGTTATAACTGGAATGCGGGGCGAGCCTGTGGTGGCAGAGGCCAGCGTGATGTTGCAACAGCCTGCGGCGCACCGTGTGGTCTCCTGGGGAACTTGTGCATGGATTACGGGACCCTGGCAGTGGTGGGCTTCACAGGCTTTTGGGGCGGGGGGGGTGTTGATAGTTACCTGTGCTTGCACACAGGATTCTTGGTAGCTGCAGCAGCAGCAGTGTTTGTGTTTCATGCCCGTCTCTGGGGTACGAGCTGATAGCTGCAGCTCATGCCAATCTCTGGAGCTCATTTAGTTGGTGCTCTGCGTTTTGTGGGCAGACAGGGAAGGAATTCCCTCTCCTTGCGCACCCCGTATCAATGGTCTCTTGCCTCTTAGGCAGTCCCAGACTTTTTCCCGGATTCCCTACCGGCTAGCTGTGGTGCACTAGCCCCCTTCAGGCTGTGTTCACGCAACCAACCCCAGTCCTCTCCCTGGGGTCTGACCTCTGAAGCCTGATCCTCAGCTCCCAGCTCCCACCCGCCCCAGCGGGTGAGCAGAAAAGCCTCTCGGGCTGGTGACTGCTGGTCAGCACCAATCGTCGGTGAGGGAATTTCTCTGCTTTGCCCTCTGCACCCCCGTTGCTGTGCTCTCCTCTGTGGTTCCAAAGCTTTCTTCCCACCCAACCTCCGTCTCCACCAGTGTGTGGAAACTTTTCCTCCTAAGGTGCAGGTCCTGTCCCTATTCTTTTGTCTCTGTTTTTTCTTTTTTCTTTTGCCCTACCCAGGTATGTGGGGATTTTCTTGCCTTTTGGGAAGTCTGAGGTCTTCTGCCAGCATTCAGTAGGTATTCTGTAGGAGTTGTTCCACATGTAGACTTATTTTTGATGTATTTGTGCAGAGAAGGTGATTTCCATGTCTTACTCCTCTGCCATCTTGAAGGTCACTCCCTTAGAAAAGATTTAATCCTAGGATTTGAAATATGTCTAAACGGGAGTTTGGGAGTAAATACAATGTATACTTTCTCTTTTCTTTGAAAGGTTTTTGTGCTGTTAAATTTATTACTTCATTTTATAAGCTCCAGTTTTATTTAAATTCTATTTTAAAGCAATTACAAGTTTAAGAAGGGATTAAAATGGAATATTTTAGGGAAAACTTTGAAATTATGTCTTTTCATTTCCTAGGAAGGAAGCTGAGACTTAACTGTTGCCACCTTTATAAGAGAAACAAACTTTTAATTTACTTTAACTCATCTATTTACTTGTGCAGATCACTTTTTGACTGTGCTTTCAAGCGTACTACAATAGGGAAATATATAGCCATTAAGGTCATGCTTTGGTCTTCAATAATGGATCTTGATTTTTCTCTCATTTAATCAGATTTACACAATTTTGAAGACTAATTGGGGTAAACTGCCTAATTAAAAAAACAATTATATTTTATAATTGACCAAATCTTTTATTGAAACCACTATTCCCCATAAGTCGTTGTAGATTTATACACACTCAATCATCTAAATTGAGTATTATACATGAATAAGTAACTCTATTCATCATCAATTATAAATGTATAGTCACTTGTATTGGGCAAGAAGGTACTGTGAAAGAAAGTTTATATTGACTGCATATTTACAATCTTTAACACTATAGTGTTAACACTATAACCCTAAAACACTATAATAACACTATAACACTGTAACACTAACACTATAGTGTTAACACTACAGTGTTTTTCAGTGGGTATTCAGTACACTAATAAACTACATGAATAACTAAAGTCAAAATAATACTGTTCCACATAGCAAATCATTATCTCATAAAATGATAGATGAATTATGTAACTGTTCTGCAGCAGGCAACTAAAGATACTCATTACCTGTATCTAGTCTGCAGTAGTCACAAGACAGTATTCACTCAGTTATTTCAGAGGCCATCCTATTAGAACCCTCAGGTGACACATACATCTAATTTATATAGTACAAGCTATGATTATCTAATATAATATGGATGGACCTGGAGATTATCATACTAAGTGAAGTAAGTCAGACAGAGAAAGACAAATATCATATGATATCACTTATATGCAGAATCTAAAAAAAATTATACAAATAAACTTATTTACAAAATAGGAACAGACTCACAGACTTAAAAGAATGAATTTATGATTACCTGGGGAGAGGGTATGGGGGAAGTATAGACTGGGAGTTTGGGATTGACATGTACATACTGCTATTTTTAAAATAGATACCTAACAAGGACATACTATAAAATTAATTACATTTTAATAAGTTATGATTATATAATATAATCACTGAGATATCATTAATGTAATCAGTACAGAACAAGCTATAAAGATTATCTGATAGACCATTACTTAGAATATATATTATGTGCCTATATCTAAATGAAATTTGCAAAATTCTTCTACTTATTTACTTGACAGTTTAAGAAGGACCAACCACCGATAGTTGATTATTTCAAATAAGCATCAAAAATCCTTTCCATGCCTACATTGTAAAGATACACTTTTCTTAGCATTGTTCTATGAGTAAATATCATTTCTATTTTTATTTTTTGTGTGCATTTGCTGTTTTTTTGCATTTTTTGCTTTATTGCGATATAATTGATATATAAATTGGGTAACAATTGTACAATGTGTCGATTTGCTAACACTTATATATTTCAAAATGATTACCACCAGAGTGTTTGCTAACACCTCCATCAAGTCATAATTACCATTTCTTCTTTGTGGTGAGAACATTTAAGATCTACTCTCTTAGCAACTTTCAAAATAGAGTATCATTAACTATAATCACCATGCTATACATTAGATCTCTATGACATATTTGTTTTATTACTAGAAGTTGTACCCTTTGATGGATAATTCCCCCATTTTCCCCACCCCGAGGTCCTAGCAAAGAGTAAAACCTTTCAACCTTCACCACTGAGTATGACGTTAACTATCAGCTTGTCATATATGGCCTTTATTATGTAGAGGTATGTTCCTTCCATACTGAATTTGTTGGGTCTTTTTGTCATGACTGGATGTTGTGTTTTGTCAAATGCTATTTTTTCAAATCAGAAGAAATAAAATTATAAACTGTTTTGATTAAAAGCTGCTAATGATTAAAAGTTAAGATTTTATCATTCTTTTTATTTAATTATTTTGGATATGATTGTAATGGTGGTTAATATTTTATTTTACACTCTAGAGCTGTGATATCCAGCAGAATAGACACTAGCCATAGGTAGATATTTAAATATAAATTAATTAAAATTAAATAAAATTAAAATTCATTTCCACAGTGTTCACACTACCTACACTTTAATTGCTCAATTGACAGACATTATGGAACATCTGCGTTACCTCAGAGAGTTCTTTTGAGCAGAACTAATCTAGAAGTACCACAAAGACTGAAAAGATCATGTGGTTAGGCAATCAGCACTCTTAAGTGTTTTAGCCAACATTTAAACCCAGGCCTACATCCAGAGTCTCTGCATTTCCCATTGCACCAGGTATTTAGCAACTAATATTACCAATTAGCCAAAGATACACTAGTCAACAATACAGTTTCAGCAAAATTTATAAATGTATAACGGTGACAAACAGTTATATAAAAATTGTATTTGGCCCAATTCACTAGTTACAGAGAACACTGCAGAAATATTTTTAAAGACAACCAGAAAATAGAAACATAGATTAATTTATACTTAACTAATAAAGATAATAGTTTCATTTAAGTCTGGTCTCAGCCTACTTTCAAAAATAATTTGGAATTAATTATACTGTAAAATCTAAATATCTAGCACCTTATCAGAACATTGGAACTTAACTCATCAATTGGTTTTTTAATTTAATTTTGTTTTAGTTCACCAAGTGAAAAATGATTATTGTAATATTATGGTCAAAGAAATGGGGAATACCTTAGTCAGTATGGGCTGCTATAACAAAAATACCACTGATTGGGTGGCTTAAACAACAAATGTTTATTTCTCCTGGTTCTGGAGGCTAGGAAGTCTAAGACCAAGGTGCTAGTCTCTTGGTTCCAGGTGAGAGTCCTTTTCCTGGTTTACAGAGGAATACCTTCTTGCTATATCTTCACATTGTCTTCTTAAAAGGGCACTAATCCCACTCATAAAGGTTCTACCCTCATGACCTAATTACCTCCCAAAGTCCCCATCTCCAAATACCATCAAATTAGGGATTAGGGCTTCAACATATGAATTTTATGAGGATACAAACATTTTTTTATATCAGGAAAGGACAACTGTATGCCCTGAAACCAGATCCTTACAATTCTTTTAAAAATAGCTCTGATGTGCTTTTAAAAAAATACTAAGAAAAGGGGATTGTTTTCTTAAAAATGGGAATATTTTGAAGGAGCCAGAGTTTTAAAAAATTGTAATTGTATTGTGGTTGAGCTGATCTGAAATTCTTCACATTATCTTTCCAGCCCAGCCATGAGTCCCTGTTCCCTAGATCTAGTTGCTCTAGGAATCTTTTGTTGACCTAAAACAAATAGACTTCCAGATATTTCTCGAGCAAAGATGGGTTTATTTGGGATTATCAGAGAATTAAAATTCATGATCTGCCATCATGGTGAGCTACACACATATTCCCACACAGCAAGAGAAAGAGAACACTTTTTTAGAAAGGAAAAGCAAGTTGAGAAGGCTACAGTAAACAAAGAATCCATGGCTTTCCATTGGCTGAGTCCTTGCCAGGAAAGAAGAGTCTTCCTTCTTCCTGTTAGGCTCTGCTATGTTGCAGATTGTGAGAGCTACCCCTTCTAGTCTCCCAACTCTGTTTAACTGAGGTTTCTGTTTATTATTTTTTTTTTTACATTTCCCCATTTGGATGAAGATCTTTCTCTGAAAGCATCACTGATTAAGAGTCAGGTTTTCTAGTTTCAGTGGCTTTTGTCCCTCAGTGTCAGGAAAGATCTTTCCTGGGTGTAGTATCTCACATCAGAGGGAAAGCGCACAGATTTAAAACCTATTAAGGTCACATTTGAGAAACAAGGAGAGGTAGGAGGGAGAATTCTCAGGCACTTTTTTTTTTTAAACATCTTTATTGAAGTATAATTGCTTTACATTGTTGTGTTACTTTCTGCTGATGGTAGTGTATATATGTCAATACTACTCTCTTACTTCATCCCAGCTTACCCTTCTCCCTCCCTGTGTCCTCCAGTCCATTCTCTATGTCTGTGTATTTATTCCTGTCCTGCCCCTAGGTTCATCAGAACCATTTTTTTTTAGATTCCATATATATGTGTTAGCATACAGTATTTGTTTTTCTCTTTCTGACTTACTTCAATCTGTATGACAGACTCTAGGTCCATCCACCTCACTACAAATAACTTAATTTCATTTCTTTTTACAGCTGAGTAATGTTCCATTGCATATATGTGCCACATCTTCTCTATCCATTTATCTGTCGATGGACACTTAGGTTGCTTCCATGTCCTGGCTATTGTAAATAGAGCTGCAATGAACATTTTGGTACATGGCTGTTTTTGAATTATGGTTTTCTCTGGGTATATGCTCAGTAGTGGGATTGCTGGGTCGTATGGTAATTCTATTTTTAGTTTTTTAAGGAACCTCCATACTGTTCTCCATAGTGGCTGTATCAATTTACATTCCCACCAACAGTGCAACAGGGTTCCCTTTTCTCCATACCCTCTCTAACATTTGTTGTTTGTAGATATTTGATGATGGCCATTCTGACTGGTGTGAGTTGATATCTCATTGTAGATTTGATTTGCATTTCTCTAATGATTAGTGATGTTGAGCATCCTTTCATGTGTTTGTTGACAATCTGTACATCTTCTTTGGAGAAATGTCTATTTAGGTCTTCTGCCCAGATTTGGATTGGGTTGCTTGATTTTTCGATATTGAGCTGCATGAGCTGCTTGTACATTTTGGAGATTAATCCTTTGTCAGTTGCTTCATTTGCAATCAGGCACTTTTTGTATAAAGTCCATATATTATCAAGATCATAGTCATTAGAGATCATCTGAATCATTATGTCATCATCCAAGGATTGGTGACAAATTGCCAACAGGACAGGTCCAGATACCTTGGGAAATCTGTCTCATTAGATGTCATCTGCTTCAGTTCTGGGAAATCTTTACTTTCACATCACCAGATGATGTGCAGTTCCAGTCAGAGTTTGGTGCTTTCTATAGGTGGGTCATATAAATCCAAGAGTCTATGTCTTGAAGTTTGGCAGCCAAAGGGATGGTTAGTGGTACCTGATAAGGACCTTTCCTATGAGGTTGAAAACAGTTCTGGAGGTGTCTTTTCCAATAGACAAAAATCTCCTGATTGTAATGTGTGATGCTTTGTCTCCCAAGGGTGCACTATGAAAAGATTGCTTTACCAAAGCATGGTTATTTTTAATAGAAGTCATCAGGCCTTTGAAATATTGGAATATCTCTCCTTTTTTTTCAGTTGTAGGTCAGAAGAAGCAGAAGTTAAGTACATTGAACGTCCAGTGACTATTTCAAAGAGTGAGAGTTTATGGGTTCCGAAAAGGATTGGTCTGAGATTTCCTTTTCTGAGGTCAACTATTGGGCTTCTCTAGTCAGCTTTTCTAAATTATCATTTGGGAGAAATATCCCTTCATATCATGACAGAGGTTTGGCTGCTGTTGGTCCCTTTACAGCATTCTTTATTGAAATATCAGCAAGATGATTTCCCCTAGCTTCCAGAGAGTCAAATTTAGAATGCCCCAGAATCTTAATAATAGCAAAAGATCAGGCAAAAAAGTACTGCATCCAATAATTCTTGCACATAGGGGCCATTTAAAATTTTTATTTCCACTGGATGTGAGGAAGCCATGTTGCTTCCACAACATTACAAAATCATGAACCACTCTGAAAGCATATCTACTGTCAGTATAAATAACAGCAGTTTTGACCTTGGCTAAAGTACAGACCCATGTTAGAGAGTAAAATTCAGCCTGCTGGGCCGAAGTAGCCATAAGTAAAGATGCTGCCTCAATGACATCAAAAGGAGTTATAATAGCATACCCAGCACAATATTTGCCATTGTCACCTTTTAAATAAGAACCATCAATGAACTATGAAAAGTTAATGTTAACCAGTGGAATTTCCTGTAGGTCATCATGAGGAGTCAGGAGGTGGTCTGTCAGTGTTAAGCAGTAGTGAGGGACTTCATTGATGATGGATGGGAGAGAGGAGCTGGGTTAAGGCTATCATAATGTAAGAGTTATGTGAGGAGCAGTTAACCAAAGGACTTATAAGAGGTAGCCCAAGGGCATTCCCTTCCTTTTCATATACAAAAAAGGAAAAGGGAATCTGATAATTGGGATGTCCAAGGGCAGGTGGGTTCATCAAACATTCCTTTAAGGCTTCAAAGGCTATGTTATCTGGTTTTTCCCATAAAATTAGGTTGGAGTTCTTATTTTTGAGTAAAACATATAGAGGTATGGTATAAGAGAGAAATTTGGAATCCAATTTGGGCAATAATCAACTAGCCTGAGAAAACCTGGCAAGTTGGTACTTAGCTTTGGGAAACTTGGGACACCATGAAGTCTATCTGAATCTAGGTGTAGCCTTTGTTTTGATATCTGATGCCCTAAATATCAAACCTGGGTTTGGGAAAACTGCAATTTTTCTTTGGCAACCTTGTTCCCTTTGAAGCTAAAATCTTTAGCAAGTGGATGCTATCTTCCTGTGACACTAGAGAAGGAAAGTAAAGAAGCAACTCATCTACATATTGCAACAAAGTAGAACCTCTAGGGAACTTTATATCATCCAGATCAGCCTTCAGGATTGGTGAGAAATTAGAAAGACTCTCAGTAAAACCCTGAGGCATTATTGTCCAGGTGAATTGTTTTTCTTCCCAAGTGAAGGCAAAAAGGTATTGGCTGGTTTCATCAATTAGAATAATGAATTCACTGCATAAATCAATTACAGCAAAGAACTTACTTCCAGTGGTGAAACCAAGCAGGACCTTGTGGACCTTCTGGGCACAAAAGCCTTTCTGTCTCCTGTTTCTTGACTCCATGACCTTCCCTGAGTTCCAAAGGGCAGATTCCAACTGTTGCTATCAAGGAAGGGAAGGGATACAAAGACAAGGGAGGGGCAGCCAGGAAACAATAGTGTAGCCTTGGGGCAGGGTCCTGGTTCCACCTGAAGGGACACCTTTAAGCTCTTTAAGATCTAGGCATTCTTCATACCAGAGAAAGACTACCTGAGGCTACAGTAAAGGAACCAGAGAAGCTCATCAAGACATTACCTGAGACCAGATTAGAGGAATGAAGGCCCTGCATACACCTTAATCTTATCAGCAACCCGACCCTTGAACCATTGTTATAAAACTTCTCATCAAATCCTTCTGGGTTGGGACACATAGTTTCCAAGCGTAGGATTCCTCTGTGTCCCCCTTTGCCTGGCAAAGCAACGAAGCTATTCTTTTCTACTTCACCCAAAACCCTGTCTCCGAGATTCGATTCGGCACCGGTGTACAGAGGCTGAGCTTTCAGCATCGGTGGGAGTGGATGTTAGTAACGTATGAGGGTTAGGAACAACACGGTGTTGAGGGATAACAATGTTGTTTATTGTTCAGAGGTCCTGCACAAATCTCTATCCTTGGCCCTTAGGTTTTATCGCTGATAAAATAGGAGTGTTACAGAGGCTAGTACAAGGAATGATGAGAGCTTGAGCCTTGTAATCTTCTATGATGGGCCTTATGCCTTGAAATACTTCATTACTTATAGAGTATTGATTAATTGGGGGAGGATGTTTTGAGGGATCTATTTGAATGCTGATGGGAGGTGTGCTGTGAATTTTGCTGACATCCTTTGGAGATTTTGCCCATAAGGAAATGGTAGCTGATTCAATAGGAACAAATGATCAGTGTTTCCAGAATCTGCTCTAGTACCATCAGAGACCGAACAAATAAAGGGTCATTTAATTCACCTAGTGTGTTACTTTGATGACTACTGTCAAATTCTAGAATTATTTCCCCCTTTTGGGAGAAAGAAATTCTAGCATACTTGTCTAAGAAGTCTCAGCATAATAAATGGGTAGGGGTGGATGAACGAAAGAGAACAGAGTAAGTATCTCCCAAAGGGCCTAAACAAAAGGGAACAGGTTCAGAGACAGGAACCTCTTGAGGTTCATTAGAGATCCCCCCCATTCTAGCTGTTTTAGTACTAAAAGGGAGTGGGTGTTTTATAGTAGTAAGGTTGAGCACTGAAAGTTTGGCTCAAGTGTCAACTAGAACTGGAAGAGATTCATCCCTAATCCAGAGAAAAGTTTTACCAAGCTGATTAAGAGGGAGGATTGGGAAGAGTCCCTGTAGTTCCTCACAGCCCCATCATTGAGAATTGGGAGGAAGGTGGAAAGGCTGGTTAGAGGTCTGAAGGCACCCAAAGCGCTTAAATTTGTAACAATCTCTTTTCCAATGTCCTGGCTCTTTTCAATAATAGCAGAAACTAGAAAGGTTTTGTTTTCGTTTTGCAACCTTCATTCATTGGAGGTGAAGATTAAGAATTTTGGCGCTCTTGCTTTTACAATGCAAGAGAGCTGGTTTGCCAGATTAACAAAATCTGGAGTGGACATAGTTTCCCATTCCACCCTGGTTCTTTTCACTAGAAGGGAAAGGTCCTGATTCAGCCCATTAGTAAACATAGGGTTAAAAGCTACCTGAGTGAAATGAATATCTGAAGGAAGACTAAAATTTTCTTTAAAAATAATCTAAGTTGATTATAATAATCAGGAACAGGTTCATCAGATTTTTGTGTGCAAGCCTGAATTTTGTTCTAATCAACGGCTTTGAAAAGCCTTAGGAATTGCTCAATGAAGTTTGCCTAATGATTGATCTAGCCTGATCATATAAGTTAGTGGCCTAGTCTCCTGGTTGTAATTCTAGAGACCTTTCAGGATTTTCCCAGTTAGCAGTTTTCATCCACTGCTTGACCTGGTCTTTGCCACAAGGCATATGAATTAGCTGATATAAGTCTGAGAGATGAGGTTGATAAGTTTAAATGACTATACTAAATTCCTTAGTAAATCTGTGAGGATCTTCAATTACTTTGGGAAAATCTTTGACTATGGCTTGCAATTTAGGTTTAGTTCAGAGGGTATGAGAAATTAAGCGTTTATCTCCTGGATCCTCAGAAAGCTTAATTTTAAAGGGATGGGTTCTGACTGACAAGTTGAGAGGAAAAGGAAGTGGGGAGAGTTTCAGAGGAAAGGGAAAGACTGGTGAGAGATTATTGTAGGGAAATTGAGGATATAGAGGAGGCATAAAGTGGCTTAGAAGAAAAGGAGGAAGATGGTGCTGGAGGTGGAGTCTGACCAAGGAAGAGAAGAAGCAGCCTGAGTCCTCGGGATCCATCTTATCTTTCTTTAATCCTTTGTTTGTCTCAGTTAATCTTAAAATCTTATTTTGCAGAGAGTCAATTTTAGACTCCTGATAACATTGGGTAACCTCAAAATACCTATCAAAATAAGCACTCCACTCAGTTCTGAAATTTTTGAGCTATTGTAGTCCAATTCTGTTTTAAGGAAATTAAGTTTGGGGAATTCAAATTTCCCCATAATGGCCACTGATGTTCTAAATTGCCTTTGGTCAGGTTAGTCCAGTTAGTTAGAAATGCACATGAGGAAGGACCATGTTTTTTAAACATAAAATCAGCTGAAATCCCTGTAAGGGGGAGGGGGGTAGCTTCAAAATACTTCAAAAACCAGGATCCCATTTGTCAGAGGTTTTTCCTCTAATGTAAACAATTTACAAATATCTCAAACATTTTACAGCACAAAAGGCTTAATTCAAACAACTTGCAAACTAACCCCAACAGTACTAAGGAGACAGCTTGGTCCCAGAGGAGCCAGGCTGAAGGCTTTTTTAGCCAGTCTCCAGAGGATGGGCCCTTCCAAAACAACAGGCCAAAATTAAATTGACCTCTAACAAAATTTAAATTTCTTATGATTTCTCAGAAAAGAGTGTTTTTGATATATTACAGGGAAAAAAAGCCCAAATCAAAACATAGTATTTGTAACTGAGTAAAAGATACAGTCTAGAATGATAAATTGATTGGTGGTACAATAATTCCTTTAACTGTTGTATTTACTGAATGTATACAAATGCCAGTAATAATCCTAAAAGTTATATGAATACAAATTTTAGGTTACCTGGATCACTAGCAAGCTCTGTATTATTTATACTGCAGCATGGAGATAAATGAGGTCGGTGCTATGTGAACTGCTGTCATAAACTTAGAGAAAAGAAGGTCCACGAAGCTATGTGAACTGCTGTCATAAACTTAGAGAAAAGAAGGTCCACGAAGTGACAAATATTATCAAGAATGTGACAGTCTCCTGATGTTTTTGAGACACTATAGTATGCTTATCAATGAAACAGCTCTGGGCATATATTTTTGGCATAAATATACAATTCTTGACAGTATTGATGAAAATTCCCTTACATTATTACTGTAATGTTACTTTTTAAGTCTTCACCGTTTGCTAACTTATAAACAAATATAGATTTGATGATCTCGGCTGTCATGGTTTCTTGCCAAGGCTACAAACAGACTTACATGGAATTTCTCCCACTAGAAGAGATTCAATGTCCTGAATGCCAGTTTCACAGTAGCCAGCTACCAGCCCTATTACCCTATTATTAGCTACAAAAACTTTTAAAACAGCCATAGAAAGAGGTCTATCTAGGGTCACTCAGAGCAAGCTGAAGGAATAGTAACTGTGTACTACTGGTCACTTGGCAGGTCCTTTACAATGGTGAGTAAAGTGCAGAACTACTCTAGTCATAATGCAGGTATTAACAGAGATTAAGTTGCCAGAACCTCTTTTTAAAAAAACAACATTGAGGGACTTACCTGGTGGTCCAGTGGCTAAGACTCCATGCTCCCAATGCAGGGGACTTGGGTTTGATCCCTGGTCAGGGAACTAGATCCCACATGCATGCTGCAACTAAGAGTTCGCATGCCACAACTAAGAGTTCGCATGCTGCAACTAAAGATCCTGCATGCTGCCATGAAGATCTCACATGCCACAACTAAGACCCGGTGCAGCCAAAATAAATAAAGAAATAAATATTTTTTTTTAAAAAATAAAAATAACAACATTGAGCCTTCATTTTACAAATTTGCGGAATGTTTTACTTAAGCAAAACAAACAAGCCAATTCAAAAAAATGGGCAAAATTTTTGCTTAAGAAATATTTTTGCTTAACTAAGAGTTCCTGCTGTTTTCATGTGAACTAACTGATAGGGAACCATTCTAGGAGAATCACTGGCTCTTATAACCAACTTTAGAGTGTGGGAAGAATTATCCCCCGTTTAAAAAAAGAATTGTTATAAAGCATAAACTAATAACAAAAAAGAAAAAAGAATTATCCCCAGTGCCATAAGCCATTTAGGACTATTTGGTTGGGGGAGAAGAAACAAAATATGTATTCTAGCCAGAGGGATTAGAGAAAACCCAAAACACAGTCTCTTAATATCACGAAAAAAAATCTGCTCTTGGGACTTCCCTGGTGGTCCAGTGGTTAAGAATCCGCCTTCCAATGCAGGGGACCTGTGTTCGATCCCTGGTTAGGGAACTAAGATCCCACATGCCACGGGACAACTAAGCCGGTGCGCCGCAACTAGAGAGAAGACCGCACACCACAATGAAAGACCCCACATGCCGCAACGAAGATCCTGCATGCTGCAACTAAGACCTAATGCAGCCAAATAAATAAATAAATATTTAAAAAGAAAAAAAAAAAAGGAGATCATGCTGAAAACCCTCCACTGGCTCCCTCCAACCCTCAGAATCAAACCCAAACTCCTTACCGTAGGTTTAAAAAAAAAAAATCTGCTCTCATCTCTTCTATTTAACATTTTACTGGAAGTTCTACTTAGTGCAATAAGGTCAGAGAAAGGAATAAACAGTCTCCATAATGGAAAGGAAGAAGTAAAACTTTCTTAATGCACAGAAGGCATTATTATGTATATAGAAAATCTGGTGATATTTATAAGAAAAGCTACTAGAACTAATAAATGAGTTTTGTAGAATTACAGGATACAAGATCAATATATGAAAAATCAATTGCCTTTCTAATTATGAGCAATAAACAATCAAAAATTAAAGTTTTAAAAATACCATTTACAATAGCATCAAAAATATGAAATATAGGGAGACCTATGACAGAAGATGTGAAATACCTGTAGACATAAATGTGTTGTAAAACATTATTGAGAGAAATGAACAAAAACCTAAATAGTATGGAGGCATATCATGTTCACTGATTGAAAGAGTCAATATTGTTAAGGTGGCAATTCTTCTCAAATATAACTACAGATTTAACACAATCGCAATTTTTTAAAAAAGCAGGTTTTTTAAAATCAATTGAGAAACTGATTTTAAAATTTTAAAATTTACATGGGATGCAAAGGATTTGATATAACTAAAACAACTTTGTGAAAGAAAAAATTTGGAGGATGCCTAATTTCACAGCTTACTATAAAGCTACATTAATTAGAACAGTGTAGCACTGGTTACACATAGTCAAATAGATCAAAAGAATGAAATGGAAAGAATAGCTACAGTGAGTGCAGAAATAGATTCACAACTGATTTTATCAAAGGTGAAAAGGCAGTTCAGTAGAGAAAGGACAGTCTTTCAACAAATGATGCTGGAACAACTGGATATTCATATGCAATAAAATAAACTTCAGTTCAAAGTGTCCAACAATAATAGCAAAGACAAAAGCAAGAGCTAACACTTTCTACCCACTCTTCTTAGCACTTAATATAGATAATTTTGCCTAAGTTACACAAAATATTGGGATATTATGCCTATTTTAAAGATGGAAGACACAAACACAAGGAGTTCTTGCCCAAGGTTCCATAGAAAGCAGCAGAAGTGGGATATAAATCGTGCTGATTACAGACTGGCTGATCCTAAGGAATATCATACAGTTAAGAATAGAAGGTAGTTATAAATGTGTTAATATGAAAAAATCTCCAAGAGAATAAAGGTGTAAAATAGATGAAAGTGTGCTCTCATGTGTGTTAGTGTATGTGTGTGTAATCACTATGGATTTTATTTTCTGGAAAGAATCACAAAATAATTTAATAATTACCTAGTTAACTTTGGATATGTATGTGTATTGTTTTTATTTAGAAACATCAATAGCCATTATATAGGCAAGAAAACTATGACCTATTTTTATTAACCTCTGTAGTTTTTTATATTAAAAACACACAATGTCATATTTTAAAGTAATAAAAGCAATGTTAGTAATAATCCATGAATCAGTAATTTTAACCTAACAATCATTAAATTCATCCATTCATATATTAATTTAATCATTCATTCATTCATTAAACAAATATTTATTAAGCACTTAACAACCATATAAACAATTTTCTAGGACAGGAGTTGGCAAACATTTTCTGAAAAGGCTAGATAGAAAATGTGTTAGGCTTTGTGGATCATAAAGTCTTGGTCACTACTACTCAACTCTGCCTTTGTATTGCAAATGTACAATAGACAATATATATACAAAATGACTATAGTTGTGTTTCAATAAAACTTTATTTACAAAAATAGGAATCAGACAAGTTTGGTCCATAGACTGTAGTTTGCCAACTTCTGTTCTAGGTTGATTATTTTTAATCCATCTAGGTGTTTTTAGCCTACAAATACATAAACATGTATAGTTATAATAAATACATATCCATATAATTTATATATGCCTATTGATACTGCATGTGCACACAGACACACACAGTAAAAGAACCAACTAAGAGGTTACACCTGACTTAAGTATAAGATGCAGATGTAATACCATGGAATTATGTAAAAATAATATTAGTGATTATATACTTAACTGATAACAAGTTACTCAAAGTAAAGAATTTAGAGGAGAAAACATGATGCAGCATTATTCTCAGATTTTGCATAAAGAAAGCAGGGGATGAACTGAAGAGAAAATTAATTGTGAACTGGATGTGGATGTACAGTAAAATGTGTCAAGAAAATAGGCCATTCCTATTTTGGGATAAGCAAAAGACATCAAGTACTTAAACTAGGAGGTGAAATCCTTCACTACACAATTATATTGAGTCTGCATCTGGAATACTCATTTTAGTTGCATATCTCAGTACCAGAAGCACACAGAATAACCTGCAAGCTGTTCAAGAAACAGCATTAAAAATAGTTCAAAGACAGAAGAAAGTGATTTTAGTTGATGAAATGATAAATACACAACTAAGGAATAATTGTATGACAATAAAGAAACTTAAAAGTAGAGAGACAGCAGGTCCATTTATCAAAATATTTTAAAAGAATTTAAATGAAATTGTAACATTTATATTTTATAAATTAACTTCCACTAACAAACCCTGGAATTTGGAATTAGACCAGAAAAACACAGTTGAATACATAAGAGAAGGGGTATAACTGTGGGTGCAAAAGATGAATTTTTGCTGCTCCATGTTCTCTGACATTAATCAGTTTATATAATAATGAAGATCCAAGTTACATAACATCATCCCTATGGGAGTCAGCCCATAACTTGACTTGCTCCATTTTTGAAACATAAGGTTAGAAAGTTTTAGCAGCTGGGAAAATATTGTAGTTCTAAATAAATGGTACACTTTTGGATAACGCGATTCTTCCACAGATCATCACACTTGAAGATGAAAAATGATGTGAAATTGAGATAAGGGAGATAAAATTCTGAACAATGTACCTTTTATTTATTTCAAGCACATGTTGTACCCTAGTCTGCCATGGTTCACTGCAACCAAATTGGTTTTCTCTTCTTGTATCAATATACAAATCATGGTTCTCTCAGAAGGCATAAACTAACTTTCTCATTACTCCTGTGAATGTCATCAGTCAGGATGTTGGTAGCTAATCCATGTTGCTTTCTCGTAGGATGTACCTTGAGATTTCCAGAATATTATTTGTTGCAAGTAATAAGAAAAGCTTTAAAACATGCTTTTAGCTAGGTGATATATACCTGTACTTTTTAATAATTCCCTAAGCATACTATTCTTTTGATGAAAAATATAGAGAAATACCTGAGTGTCTTTAAAACATTTTTTGTGATTAAATAAAATGTTTAAATTCAAATGTGAATTGTATAAAAAATATATTAAAATATATTCCTCTAATGAGTAAATTACATTGAATAAAACTTCAGAAGAAATAGTAATTAGAAAGAGCAGTAGAAAAGCAATAATCATTCTGATAAGTATTATTAACCTTTAAATGATAACATAAAGAATAATAAAATTTTTAAGTTACCATATTGAGACTTGAGAACCCAAATTAGTGTCAGCAGTTCTTTTTGATATTTATTAACTTAGAGAATATATTTATCCACTTAAAAAATCTAAGAAATAAAAACCAAAATGTTAGAATGTTTATTTAGAGGGTTTGCTTCATTAGAGCTAATTACTTAGTAGGATTAAGAAATTATTATACACATATCTTTTTTATACATAGGTCCATGCCAATATATTTTATGAGGTGTCAATTCATCAAGCTCAAATAATTAATTCACACATAAAAAGTTTACTTTTACTGTGGACATAATTTGGAATTTTTAATCAAACCGTTTTCTCCTTTTAATATTAAAAGTATATGCTAACTGAACAAAGTTAAGAATTTAATTTAATACAGCAAATATTTATCAAATGCACCCTATGTGCAAGGAACAGGCTAGGTGCTAGAATATAAACGTGTAAAATAAAGCCCTTTCTTTAAAGGGCTTAAAATCAAATACTGTAAGACCAGCATACAAATAGTTATAAAGTAAAAAAAGGGCAAATATTTTGAAAGTGTTCAAGTAAATATGGGTATCCAACGAGATAAATGCCTATTTCACATTTGTGGAGAGCTCAAAAAAGGACTCATAAAGGAGGAAACTTTGATTGGGTTATGAAGGCTAGATGGGATTTCTACAGAAGAAGGTGCACAGAGAGACACTCTATACAGATGGCACAGCATCCATAGAAAACTAGAAGTGATAATGAGGCAGTGACTAGAAGATATAGTCACATGTACACCTCCCCCATAAAACAGCTAAAGCACAGGTAGGCATATGCATTGTGGAAAAAATGCAAAAATTAGGCTTGGAGAATTTCTACACAAACCCTTAAAACCCAAGATAAGAAATTTGGACTTAATTTAAGAAGCAACAGAAAACAGCAAGTAATTTTGGGCACAGTTAGCATATAACTGATAGACTAGAATGCAGAGAGATTTTAGGCAAAGATTAATTTGGAGGTTATTGAAATAATCTAGAAAAGTGCAGATAACGACCTAAACCACGTGGCAAAGAAAGGAATGGAAGGGAAGGAATAATGTGAGAAATATGGCACAAATAGAATCTAGAGCACTTATCAGTTGAATTGATTAGGGATGGGCATGGAATGGATGAAGCAGTTGAATTGATTAGGGATGGGCATGGAATGGATGAGAGGAAGCCAAAATTGACCTTAAGATTCTTGTTGGTATAATTATTCCAGTTGTTCTGGGAACTTCAAAATAAGATGCCTCTGTTTCTTTGTGCATTTGTTTTTACTTGCTTTTCCTTTCATTGTACCAGGACATTGGTAGCCCTTTTTCATCTTAAGATCATGACTTTAAATCCAAGGAGAAATTTTCATATTAATTCCTTGACAAATATTTTACCTTAATTTGTTCTGTTTTCTCTTCTGGAACTCCTGTTAGTTATTTTTCTCCCAGATTTCGTTATGTGCTCCTTGTGAATTATTTAAAAAGTTAAAACTCTTATATAAATAGTTTCTATATATTCTTCTAAAAGATTTAAATTATGCTTTTCAAAATAAATATTTAATCTACACAGAATTGAAATTTGTATATGGCATGTTGCAATGATCCAATTCCTTTTTTTCCAATACGAATTATTAATTTTTTTATGGAACAGGTCTCAAAAAGTCCATCTTTCCCCCAGCGATCTTCAACGCCACCTCTCACATATATCAAGCTTTCTTATATACATAACTTTATTTTGAGGTAACCTGTTCTGCTCTATTGTTGTTGATCCCTATACCAATATCACACTGATTTAATTACTATTGCACCATGCAATCTTATATGGTATAGGAATTTCCCTGCAATGTTCTTCCTTAGGAGTGTTTTATATACTCTTTACTATTTCAAATAAACTTTAAATAATCTTGTCAAGTTCCTTGAGAAATCTTTTTTATAAAGCCAATAAATTTACAAATCAAGTTGGGAAAATTCAAACTTTAGAAACTTTCTGTTCATGAATATGGTACATTTTTCCATTTTTTTAGGTAATTGTAATGTCTTTCCATATAGTTTTATTTATACTTCTTTTGTTGGATTTAGTTCTCTGTACCTCACATTTTATTGCTATTTACATATGAACTTTTATATAATTTTACATTTTCTAATCACTGCTGGTATATAGAAATGCAATCACTTTTTGTAAAATCAGAGATTCTCAAAATCTCTTATGAATCTTATTATTTGTCTATAGATTCTTTTATTATTTCTGTTAATATAATCTTCAAGTAATGCCAGTTTTTGACACTTTCTCATTTTATTATCTATGTATCTATCACTAATGTTTCCCACATGCTCCATCAAATCCAATGCCTACTGATTTAATTTTTCAAATTCTAAAATGCATCTGATAGACTTATCTGTCAAAGTTTTGCTTTTTAAAACTCCATCCATTCTCCTCCTCCAATCTTTATGAATCCATTCCATGCCAATCTTTATCCACATTTTTTCCCTTTTCTTATTATTCAAGATACTTCCTCCAACTTAAAGAAAAAAAAAAAGATAGTGCCTCCATTATTCTCTCACATAGGAGTGGAAACCATAAGACATCCTTGTCCTTTTCTTGAATGTGAATAAAATGTTTTTAGGGTAAGCTGGGATGAAGTGAGAGAGTGGCATGGACATATATACACTACCAAATGTAAAACAGATAGCTAGTGGGAAGCAGACAAATAGCATAGGGAGATCAGCTCAGAGTCCTGTGTCAACCTAGACGGGCACTACACAATTATATTGAGTCTGCATCTGGAATACTCATTTTAGTTGCATATCTCAGTACCAGAAGCACACAGAATAACCTGCAAGCTGTTCAAGAAACAGCATTAAAAATAGTTCAAAGACAGAAGAAAGTGATTTTAGTTGATGAAATGATAAATACACAACTAAGGAATAATTGTATGACAATAAAGAAACTTAAAAGTAGAGAGACAGCAGGTCCATTTATCAAAATATTTTAAAAGAATTTAAATGAAATTGTAACATTTATATTTTATAAATTAACTTCCACTAACAAACCCTGGAATTTGGAATTAGACCAGAAAAACACAGTTGAATACATAAGAGAAGGGGTATAACTGTGGGTGCAAAAGATGAATTTTTGCTGCTCCATGTTCTCTGACATTAATCAGTTTATATAATAATGAAGATCCAAGTTACATAACATCATCCCTATGGGAGTCAGCCCATAACTTGACTTGCTCCATTTTTGAAACATAAGGTTAGAAAGTTTTAGCAGCTGGGAAAATATTGTAGTTCTAAATAAATGGTACACTTTTGGATAACGCGATTCTTCCACAGATCATCACACTTGAAGATGAAAAATGATGTGAAATTGAGATAAGGGAGATAAAATTCTGAACAATGTACCTTTTATTTATTTCAAGCACATGTTGTACCCTAGTCTGCCATGGTTCACTGCAACCAAATTGGTTTTCTCTTCTTGTATCAATATACAAATCATGGTTCTCTCAGAAGGCATAAACTAACTTTCTCATTACTCCTGTGAATGTCATCAGTCAGGATGTTGGTAGCTAATCCATGTTGCTTTCTCGTAGGATGTACCTTGAGATTTCCAGAATATTATTTGTTGCAAGTAATAAGAAAAGCTTTAAAACATGCTTTTAGCTAGGTGATATATACCTGTACTTTTTAATAATTCCCTAAGCATACTATTCTTTTGATGAAAAATATAGAGAAATACCTGAGTGTCTTTAAAACATTTTTTGTGATTAAATAAAATGTTTAAATTCAAATGTGAATTGTATAAAAAATATATTAAAATATATTCCTCTAATGAGTAAATTACATTGAATAAAACTTCAGAAGAAATAGTAATTAGAAAGAGCAGTAGAAAAGCAATAATCATTCTGATAAGTATTATTAACCTTTAAATGATAACATAAAGAATAATAAAATTTTTAAGTTACCATATTGAGACTTGAGAACCCAAATTAGTGTCAGCAGTTCTTTTTGATATTTATTAACTTAGAGAATATATTTATCCACTTAAAAAATCTAAGAAATAAAAACCAAAATGTTAGAATGTTTATTTAGAGGGTTTGCTTCATTAGAGCTAATTACTTAGTAGGATTAAGAAATTATTATACACATATCTTTTTTATACATAGGTCCATGCCAATATATTTTATGAGGTGTCAATTCATCAAGCTCAAATAATTAATTCACACATAAAAAGTTTACTTTTACTGTGGACATAATTTGGAATTTTTAATCAAACCGTTTTCTCCTTTTAATATTAAAAGTATATGCTAACTGAACAAAGTTAAGAATTTAATTTAATACAGCAAATATTTATCAAATGCACCCTATGTGCAAGGAACAGGCTAGGTGCTAGAATATAAACGTGTAAAATAAAGCCCTTTCTTTAAAGGGCTTAAAATCAAATACTGTAAGACCAGCATACAAATAGTTATAAAGTAAAAAAAGGGCAAATATTTTGAAAGTGTTCAAGTAAATATGGGTATCCAACGAGATAAATGCCTATTTCACATTTGTGGAGAGCTCAAAAAAGGACTCATAAAGGAGGAAACTTTGATTGGGTTATGAAGGCTAGATGGGATTTCTACAGAAGAAGGTGCACAGAGAGACACTCTATACAGATGGCACAGCATCCATAGAAAACTAGAAGTGATAATGAGGCAGTGACTAGAAGATATAGTCACATGTACACCTCCCCCATAAAACAGCTAAAGCACAGGTAGGCATATGCATTGTGGAAAAAATGCAAAAATTAGGCTTGGAGAATTTCTACACAAACCCTTAAAACCCAAGATAAGAAATTTGGACTTAATTTAAGAAGCAACAGAAAACAGCAAGTAATTTTGGGCACAGTTAGCATATAACTGATAGACTAGAATGCAGAGAGATTTTAGGCAAAGATTAATTTGGAGGTTATTGAAATAATCTAGAAAAGTGCAGATAACGACCTAAACCACGTGGCAAAGAAAGGAATGGAAGGGAAGGAATAATGTGAGAAATATGGCACAAATAGAATCTAGAGCACTTATCAGTTGAATTGATTAGGGATGGGCATGGAATGGATGAAGCAGTTGAATTGATTAGGGATGGGCATGGAATGGATGAGAGGAAGCCAAAATTGACCTTAAGATTCTTGTTGGTATAATTATTCCAGTTGTTCTGGGAACTTCAAAATAAGATGCCTCTGTTTCTTTGTGCATTTGTTTTTACTTGCTTTTCCTTTCATTGTACCAGGACATTGGTAGCCCTTTTTCATCTTAAGATCATGACTTTAAATCCAAGGAGAAATTTTCATATTAATTCCTTGACAAATATTTTACCTTAATTTGTTCTGTTTTCTCTTCTGGAACTCCTGTTAGTTATTTTTCTCCCAGATTTCGTTATGTGCTCCTTGTGAATTATTTAAAAAGTTAAAACTCTTATATAAATAGTTTCTATATATTCTTCTAAAAGATTTAAATTATGCTTTTCAAAATAAATATTTAATCTACACAGAATTGAAATTTGTATATGGCATGTTGCAATGATCCAATTCCTTTTTTTCCAATACGAATTATTAATTTTTTTATGGAACAGGTCTCAAAAAGTCCATCTTTCCCCCAGCGATCTTCAACGCCACCTCTCACATATATCAAGCTTTCTTATATACATAACTTTATTTTGAGGTAACCTGTTCTGCTCTATTGTTGTTGATCCCTATACCAATATCACACTGATTTAATTACTATTGCACCATGCAATCTTATATGGTATAGGAATTTCCCTGCAATGTTCTTCCTTAGGAGTGTTTTATATACTCTTTACTATTTCAAATAAACTTTAAATAATCTTGTCAAGTTCCTTGAGAAATCTTTTTTATAAAGCCAATAAATTTACAAATCAAGTTGGGAAAATTCAAACTTTAGAAACTTTCTGTTCATGAATATGGTACATTTTTCCATTTTTTTAGGTAATTGTAATGTCTTTCCATATAGTTTTATTTATACTTCTTTTGTTGGATTTAGTTCTCTGTACCTCACATTTTATTGCTATTTACATATGAACTTTTATATAATTTTACATTTTCTAATCACTGCTGGTATATAGAAATGCAATCACTTTTTGTAAAATCAGAGATTCTCAAAATCTCTTATGAATCTTATTATTTGTCTATAGATTCTTTTATTATTTCTGTTAATATAATCTTCAAGTAATGCCAGTTTTTGACACTTTCTCATTTTATTATCTATGTATCTATCACTAATGTTTCCCACATGCTCCATCAAATCCAATGCCTACTGATTTAATTTTTCAAATTCTAAAATGCATCTGATAGACTTATCTGTCAAAGTTTTGCTTTTTAAAACTCCATCCATTCTCCTCCTCCAATCTTTATGAATCCATTCCATGCCAATCTTTATCCACATTTTTTCCCTTTTCTTATTATTCAAGATACTTCCTCCAACTTAAAGAAAAAAAAAAAGATAGTGCCTCCATTATTCTCTCACATAGGAGTGGAAACCATAAGACATCCTTGTCCTTTTCTTGAATGTGAATAGGGAGTTTTTAGGGTAAGCTGGGATGAAGTGAGAGAGTGGCATGGACATATATACACTACCAAATGTAAAACAGATAGCTAGTGGGAAGCAGACAAATAGCATAGGGAGATCAGCTCAGAGTTCTGTGTCCACCTAGACGGGTGGGATAGGGAGGGTGGGAGGGAGATGCAAGAGGGAGGAGACATGGGGATATATGTATATGTGTACTGATTCACTTTGTTATAAAGCAGAAACTAACTGCTTTAGTATAATTGTAAAGCAATTATACACCAATAAAGATGTTAAAAAAAGAAAAAGATTATAACATTTAATACAATCTTTGTCCTATGTTTTGGGTAAATATTCAATTAGAATAAAGAAGTTTCCATCTATTATTAGTTTCCTAAGAGGATTTTCTTTTGAACAGGGGTAAGACTGCACCCAATTCTAACGTGTGGGTATTTTCTCCACATATTCAAGCAGTTTTCTGGCACCAGCTATGTATCCTACAATTCTACTCAATTCTGACACTATCTACCTAGAAATAGCATCAGACCGCACAGGTTAAGTGTTCAGTCCTACAAGACTGCCTCCCCAACATACTTCAGATGCCAATTACAAGTCTAGGTTTTCACCTATGCTTCTGACTGACTGGCTACAGATTAGAAATTCCAATGAACCCCACCTTGGGTTGAATAAGAATAGTGACTCATTTCACCCATCATCCAATGATGACTGATATGTTATTATATCACCACTAGATAGAATGGAATTACAATTTTACACTGGGTTATCTATAACCTATCAAACTTACCATCTTTTCAAAATGAGTCAACTCTTGACTTTGAAATGGCAAATATTTCTTCTGTTACATATAGTAACTAGAAGGAACTGGCTTCTGGGAATGCTTAACAAACTGCAAATATCTTAGCAATGACTTTGAAATTCCATAAATTATATGAACATAAGAATGAAAATAGTGTAAAATAACAGAAAATGATATTTTGGTACATTTTCAATTATATTTTGGTCAATTACCTTTTGGTCAGTGTCAAAAGAAAAAAAAACCTGAAAAAAAATTACAGATCCCTTTCCTAAAAGTATTATGGCCAAAGAAAATCTGAAAACAAAGACCAAGTCAATTGTAGCACAGGCAATGTTTCCCGAGAGAAAAGCTTATGTTTGAGGTTGATAAAATAATCATGTTCAATCAATTCTTAAGAAAGGAGGTTTACTATGTTTCATTGATCAAAGCAAGACCAAAGTTCTTCTACACCTGAAAAATATGAAACCAGCTATTAAGTTTGCTCTAATCTTTAAAAAGACCTAAAGAGAAGGGATAACTCTTGACTATTTAAGACCAGATAAGTTCTAACTTAAGGACATTTGAGTGACTTAAATATCAAAACTTGAATACCAGAACAATCTTCTGTCTCCGATATATGAAATATTAGAGCAGCTTCCCTATTATTAAAATGTGACCACAGTATTCATAAATCTCTTTACAGGAGTCCTAGTTGTATGTACTACATAAAAATTTCTTGTGTAGAAGATAAATTGGATATCAAGACTTGATATTTCTGCTTTATAACAGACAATACTAGGCATGAGGGGAAAAGGAAAAAAATTGATACATAAATTGACAAGCAAAGGAAAAATGGGAAAAAAAAGTAAGAGGGCTTCAAGATAGTCATATCATTGTTTGTTTGTTTGCTTTTTGAATTTCCAAAAAAATTCTTCTTCATGTTCAATGAGGTATATCAAATTAAATGACATGTATTTATGTTTTTTACAGTTATTTTCCTGTAATTGATTTCCAATCTCAGCATTGTGGTCGGAAAAGATGCTTGATACAATTTCAATTTTCTAAAATTTTCCAAGGCTTGATTTGTGACCCAAGATGTGATCTATCCTGGAAAATGTTCCATCTGCACTTGAGAAGAAAGTGCATTCTGCCACTTTTGGTGGAATGTTCTATAAATACCAATTAAATCTATCTGGTCTATTATGTCATTTAAAGCTTGTGTTTCCTTATTTATTTCTGTTTGGATGATCTGTCCATTGCCGTAAGTGGGGTGTTAAAGTCCCCTACTATTATTGTGTTACTGTCGATTTCCCCTTTCACGGTTGTTAGCATTTGCCTTATGTATTGAGGTGCTTCTATGTTGGGTGCACAAACATTTATAATTGTTACATCTTCTTCTTGGATTGATCCCTTGATCATTATGTAGTGTCCTTCCTTATCTCTTGTAACAGTCTTTATTTTAAAGACTGTTTTATCTGACATGAGTATTGCTATTCCAGCTATCTTTTAATGTCCATTTGCATGGAATATCTTCTTCCATCCCCTCACTTTCAGTCTGTATGTGTCCCTAGGTCTGGAATGGGTCTCTTGTAAACAGCATATATATGGGTCTTGTTTTTGTATCCATTCAGCCAGTCTGTGTCTTTTGGTTGGGGCATTTAATCCATTTACATTCAAGGTTATTATCACTATGTAAGTTCCTATTATCATTTTCTTAATTGTTTTCAGATTGTTTTTGCGGGTCTTTTTCTTCCCTTGTGTTTCCGACTTAGAGAGGTTTCTTTAGCACTTGTTGTAAAGCTGGTTTGATGGTGCTGAATTCTCTTGGCTTTTGCTTATCTGAAGAGCTTTTGATTTTTCTGTCGAATCTGAATGAGACCCTTGTTAGGTCGAGTAATCCTGGTTGTAGGTTCTTCCCTTTCATCACTTTAGGTATATCCTGCCACTCCCTTCTGGCCTGCAGAGTTTCTACTGAAAAGTCAGCTGATAACCTTACGGGGTTTCACTTGTATGTCATGGAGATTAAACAGTGTGCTACTAAATAACCAAGAGATCACTGAAGAAATCAAAGAAGAAATTTTAAAATACATAGAAAAAAATGACAACGAAAACACGATGACCCAAAACCTATGGGATGCAACAAAAGCAGTTCGAACAGGGAAGTTTATAGCAATTCAATCTTACCTCAAGTAACAAGAAAAATCTCGAATAAACTAACCTTACACCTAAAGCAACTAGAGAAAGAAAAACAAAGAAACCCAAAGTCAGTAGAAGGAAAGAAATCATAAAGATCAGAGCAGAAATAAATGAAATAGAAATGAAGAAAACAATACTGAAGATCAGTAAAACTAAAAGCTGGTTCTTTGAGAAGATAAACAAAATAGATAAACCCTTAGCCAGACCATCACGAAAAAAAGGGAAGGGATGCAAACCAGTAAAATTAGAATGAAAAAGGAGAAATCACAACTGACACTGCAGAAATACAAACGATTATAAGAGACTACTACAAACAACTATATGCTAATAAAATGGACAACCACGAAGAAATGGACAAATTCTTGGAAAGGTACAATATTCCAAGACTGAACCAGGAAGAATTAGAAAATATAAAAGACCTATCACAAGTAATCTTCCAACAAACAAAAGTCCAGGACCAGATGGCTTCACAGGTGAATTCTATCAAACATTTAGAGAAGAGCTAACACCGATCCTTCTCAAACTCTTCCAAAAAACTGCAGAGGGAGAAACATTCCCAAATTCATTCTACAAAACCACCATCACCCTGATACCAAAACCAGAAAAAGATATCACAAAAAAAGAAAATTATAGACCAATATCACTGATGAACAAAGATGCAAAAATCCTGAACAAAATACCAACAAACAGAATCCAACAACATATTAAAAGGATCATACACCATGATCAAGTGGGATTTATACCAGGGATGCAAGGATTCTGCAATATAGTGAAATCAATCAATGTGATACACCACATTAACAAACTTAAGGAGAAAAACCATATGATCATCTCAATAGATGTAGAAAAAGCTTTCAACAAAATTCAACACCAATTTATGATAAAAACTCTCAGGAAATGGGCATAGAGGGAAACTACCTCGACAGAATAAAGGCCACATCTGAAAAACCCACAGCAAACATCATACTTGATGGTGAAAAACTGAAAGCATTTCCACTAAGATCAGGAACAAGACCAGGATTGTCCACTCTTGCCACACTTATTCAGCATAGTTTTGGAAATCCTAGCCATGGCAATCAGAGAAGAAAAAGAAATAAAAGGAATACAAATTGGAAAAGAAGGAGTAAAACTGTCACCATTTGCAGATGACATGATACTATACATACAAAATCCTAAAGATGCCACCAGAAAACTACTAGAATTAATGAATGAATTTGGTAAGGTGGCAGGATACAACATTAATGCACAGAAACCTCTGGCCTTCCTATACACTAACAATGAAAAATCAGAAAGAGAAACTAAGGAAACAATCCCATTTACCATCACAACAAAAAGAATAAAATACCTAGGAATATACCTACCTAAGGAGGCAATAGAATTATACTCAGAAAACTATAAAACACTGATGAAAGAAAGCAAACATGACATAAACAGATGGAGACATATACCATGTTCTGGGACTGGAAGAATCAATATTGTGAAAATGACTATACTACACAAAGCAATCTACAGATTCAATGCAATCCCTAGGAAATTACCAATGGTATTCCTCACAGAATTAGAACAAAAAAATTTACAATTCATATGGAAACACAAAACACCCTGAATAGCCAAAGCAATCTTGAGAAAGAAAAACAGAGTTGGAGGAATCAGGCTCCCCGACTTCAAACAACACTACAAAGCTACAGTAATCAAGACAGTATGGTACTGGCACAAAAAAAGAAATATAGATCAATGGTACAGGATAGAAAGCCCACAGATAAACCCATGCACATATGGCCACCTAATTTATGACAAAGGAGGCAAGAACATACAATGGACAAAAGACAGTCTCTTCAATAAGTGGTGCTGGGAAAACTGGACACCTACATGTGAAAGAATGAAATTAGAATACTACCTAACACCATACACAAAAATAAATTCCAAATCGATTAAAGACCTAAAGGTAAGACCAGATACTATGAAACTCTTAGAGGAAAACATAGGAAAAACACTCTTTGACATAAACGACAGCAAGATCTTTTTTGACCCACCTCCTAGAGAAATGGAAATGAAAACAAAAATAAACAAATGGGACCTAATGAAACTTAAAAGCTTTTGCACATTAAAGGAAACCATAAACAAGATGAAAAGACAACCCTCAGAATGAGACAAAATATTTGCAAATGAAACAACAGACAGGATTAATCCCCAAAATATAGAAACAGCTCATGGAGCTCAATATCAAAAAAAAAAAAAACCAAACCAATCCAATTAAAAAACGGGGGGAAGACCTAAATACACATTTCATCAAAGAAGACATACAGATGGCCAAGAGGCACATGAAAAGATGCTCAACATCACTAATTATTAGAGAAATGCAAATCAAAACTACAATAAGGTATCACCTCACACCAGTTAGAATGGCCGTTATCAAAAAATCTAGAAACAATAAATGCTGGAAAGGGTGTGGTGAAAAGGGAACCCTCCTGCACTGTTGGCGGGAATGTAAATTGATACAGCTACTATGGAGAACAGTATGGAGGTTCCTTAAAAAACTAAAAAATGAACTATCATATGACCCAGGGCATATACCCTGAGAAAACCATAAATCAAAAGAGACATGTACCACAGTGTTCATTGCAGCACTACTTACAATAGTCAGGACATGGAACCAACTTAAATGTCCACTGACACATGAATGGATAAAGAAGATGTGGCACACATATACAATGGAATATCACTCAGCCATAAAAAGAAACGAAATTGAGTTATTTGTAGTGAGGTGGATGGACCTAGATTCTGTCATACAGAGTGAAGTAAGACAGAAAGAGAAATAAAAATACTGTATGCTAATGCATATATATGGAATCAAAAAAAAAAGGTACTGATGAACCTAGTGGCAGGGCAGGAATAAAGACGCAGACATAGAGAATGGAATTGATAACATGGTGGGGGAGGGGTAGCTGGGGCAAAGTGAAAGTAGAATGGACATATACACCACCAAATGTAAAATAGATAGCCAGTGGGAAGCAGCTGCGTAGCACAATGAGATCAGCTCAGTGCTTTGCAACGACCTAGAGGGGTGGGATAGGGAGGATGGAAGGGAGGCTCAAGAGGGAGGGGATATGGGGATGTATGTGTGCATGTGGCTGATTCACTTTTTTGTGCAACAGAGGCTAGTGCAGTATTGTGAAGCAGTTATACACCAATAAAGGTCTATTAAAAAATAATAGAATGACTTATGTCCACTCCTCTTATTACTTGAATATACTACAAAATCTGAAAAACCAAGGGATGAGGAGGGAAGAGAAGCTGAAATATTCCTCTTTTCTCTCTCTCTCTCTTTCTCCCCTCATTCCTCCTTCCTTCCCTCTTTCATTTTAACAATTTGGATAAGAGAAGTCTTTAATTATATTGTTTCCCCATAGCACATTCTTAGGAAAAAAAAAAAAAACTTAAGTAAGTAGAGGAGTAGACTGAGTATACTTTGACATAGAAATAGAAAATAACTCAGTGACAAAAGACAGGTTCCAGAAATGGATTAAAACAGAATAATCATATAATATGAAAAACATGTGGGGAAAATGATAGTTTAATAATGTTCTTGGCATAATTGCCTATATATACCAAAGAAAAACTATTTTTACCTCAAGCTAGACACAAAAAATGATTTTCTTATAAAGCAAAGAAATAACAACTATCAATTAACTATTTAAGAATTAGGAAAATATGTTTATACCTTTGGAATGAAAGAGGCCCTCTTAAAGAAAGAAAATCCAGAAACTATGAAGTAACAGATATCTACATTTAAATATATATAATTTAAATATTTCTGAATCCAAAGATACCATACACAAACAAAAAAGAGTCAGTCAAAATGCAGTCATAAGAATAAATGTTATATCTTTACTATATGATGACCTCTATAATTTTTCTAGTCAAAAGCAATTAAAGAAATTTTAAAATGGGCAAACATATTTCTACTCATGTAGAAGACATACAAATAGGTGACATATTAAAAAAGATATAAAACTTCAGAAAAAATATAAATTAAAAACAAGTTTGCTCTTTTTACTTGACTGGACAAAATTTTAAAATTGATAATATCTAATGCTGCTCTTATTGTGGGGAAATGGGTACTTTCATACATTTTTAGTGGATATGTAATTCATACCACTTATTTGAAAAGTAATGTAGCCATTTCTATTGAAATCTAAAATGTGCATTAACTTTGACTCAATAGCCCCACTTTAAGAAGCTAATCAATCCATTAAGATTAAACTCCAGCATGTAAGTTGGATATTCTTTGAACATCCAAAGTTTTTGTTATCTTTATTAATATCAAACATATGGAGACAATCTGAAAGATCCAAAATAAGGAAATGACTAAATGAAATCTGTAATGTCTATTCTATGAATACATATATGTTACTAGTATACAATTATTTAAAAATAACTTATTAATGTTATGGGAAAATGTTTATGATATATTGTTAAGTGAAAAAAATGCAAGTGGTTTTGATATTTTAGAAAATGTAAACCATAGAAAAGGAAAAAAAGAAAATAGAAATACATAACCTGATCCAGACATAACCAATATTATATTTTGTTATATTTCTAATTAGTCTTTCTGTCAAGTCCAAAAACTTGCCTAAATCAATCTTAAAGGATGCATCAAAGTAAACAATCAACAGAGTGAAAAAGCAACCTATGTGGAACAGAATAGACAGCCCCGAATTAGACCTCTGTATATGTAGTCAAGGGAACTTTGGCAAGAAAAGACAATATTATGAAGTGAAGACAGTCTCTTCAACAAATGGTGCTGTAACAACTGGATATCCACATGCAAAAAAAAAATTAATTTAGACACAGATATTATATCCTTCACAAAAATTAATTTAAAATGGATCAGAGATCTAAAGTAAAACTCAAAACTATAAAACTCCTAGAGGATAACATAGGAGAAAACCTTGATGACTTTTGATATGGTGAAGCCTTTTTAGATACACCACCAAAGACACATCCATGAAAGAAAGAATTGATTATCTGGACTTCATTAAGATTAAAAACAACTGCTCTGTGAAAGACAACATCAAGAGAATTAGAAGACAAGCCACAGACTGGGAGGAAATAAAAGACTTCTATGATAAAGGACTGTTTTCCAAAATACTCAAGGAACTTATAATACTCGACAATAAGAATATAAACAACTCAGTTAAAAAATGGGCCCAATATTTAACAGACTCCTCACTGAAGAAGATATACAGATGGCAAATAATGATATGGAAAAGATGTTCCACATCATATATCATCAGGGAAGTTCAAATTAAAACAACAATGAGTTGCCACTACACAACCATTAGAATGGCCCAAAACTGACAACACCAAATACTGGCAAGGATGTAGAGCCACAAGAACTTTTATTCATTCCTGGTGGGAATGTAAAATGGTACAGTTACATTGAAAGACAGTTTGGAAGTGTCCAATAGTACATGTTCTTACCATATGATCTAGCAATTACACTCCTTGATATTTACCCAAAGGAGTTGAAAACTTGTCCACACAAAAACCTGTTTTTTTTTTTAAATCACACAGATGTTTATAGCAGTTTTCTTCATAATTGCCAAAACTTGGAAGCAACCAAGATATCTGTGGGTAGATGAATGGATAAAAAAACAGTGGTAGGGAACTCCCTGGTGGCGCAGTGGATAAGAATCCGCCTGCCAATGCAGGGGACATGGGTTCGATCCCTGGTCCAGGAAGATCCCACATGCTGTGGAGCAACTAAGCCTGCGCACCACAACTACTAAAGCCTGCGCACCTAGAGCCCATGCTCCGCAACAAGAGAAGGTACCCCAATGAGAAGCCTGTGCGCTGCAACAAAGAGTAGCCCCCGCTACCCGCAACTAGAGAAAGCCCGTGTGCAGCAACGAAGACCCAACGCAGCCAAAAACAAAAACAAAACACATACAAAAAACAGTGGTATACAGACAATGGAAATTACACAGTATTAAAAAGAAATGAGCTATAAAGTCATGAAAAGGCATGAGGAATCAGAAATTCATATTATCAAGTGAAAGAAGCCAATCTGAAAAGGCTATATACTGTGTGAAATTTTGGAAAATGCAAAACTATGAGACAATCAGTAATCACAAGGGGTGATGGGAGAGGGAAGGATGAATAGGCAGAGCAGAGAGGATTCTTAAGGCACTGAAAATACTCTCTGTATGATATTAAAATGATAGATATATGCCATTATTCATTTGTCCAAATCCATAGAATGTACATTGGTAACAAACATACTGCTCTGGTTGGGGATGCTGATAATGGGAGAGGCTATGCAAGGGTGGGGGCAGGGGATGTACGGGAAATCTTTGTATCTTCTGCTCAATATTGCTGTGAACCTAAAAGTGATCTAAAAAATAAATTTTTCAAAAGATAAGCAACCTATGGAATGGGAGAAAATATTTGCAAATCATATATCTGATAAGAGATTAGCATTCAGAATATAAGAAGAACTCCTATAACTCAACAACAAACAATCCTATTAAAACATAGGCAAAGAACTTGAATAGACATTTCTCCAAAGAAGATATTCAAATGACCATCAAGCACATGAAATGATGTTCAACATCACTAATCACTGGGGAAATGCACATCAAAACCACAGTGAGATATTGTCTTACACCCAAGAGGATGGTTATTATTAAAAATCAAAAAATAACAAGTGTTGACAAAGATGTGGAGAAATTGGAATACCACTGTTGGTAGGAATATAGAATGGTATAATCACTATGGAAAACAGTATGGAGGTTCCTGAAAAAATTAACAATAGAATTACTACATGATCCAGCAATTCTACTACTGGGTATACACCCCAAAGCAGAGTCTTGAAGAAACTCCTATTCATAGCATTATTCACAATAGCCAAAAGGTGGAAGCAACCCAAGGGTCACTGATAGATGAATGAATAAACAAAATGTGTTATACGTATACAATGGAATATTATTCAGCCTTAAAAAGGAAGGAAATTGTGACACATGCTACAATATGGATGAACCTTGAGAATACTATGTTAAGTGACTACGCCAGTCACAAAAAGACAGATACTGTGTGATTCCACTTATATGAGGTACCTTGAGTGGTCAAATTCATTGAGACAGAAAGTACACTGGTGACTGCCAGGCACTGCAGAGAGGTGAAATAGTGAGTTGTTGTTTAATGGGTATAGAATTTCAGTTTTGAAAGATGAAAAGAGTTTTGAATATTGTACAATGTGAATGTACTTAACACTATAAAATTGTACACGAAAATAGTTAAGATGATAAATTTTATGTTATGTATATATCCACAATTTAACAAATTTTTAAATTAATCTTAAAAGATACTAGCCATTTCTGAATACTTTACATGGGAAAATCTTTGTCATAGTAGAGAAAATTCAGTCCTAAAGCCGAGAATCTGAGTATGTTCTTATATTGATCTTTGGTCTCAATTTTGCTTGAGGGTAGTTCCATTGTACATGGTAATGTAATAATCCATGTTCTGTAAGGATAGCCCCATATCTTGCAAGTCCTCTGAGTCTGTGGGAGAAATTTGGCCAGAAGAAAATGACATAAAAATCTTTTATAACATACCCACAGTGGACTGAATTGAGGACTTAACAATTTAAAACAGAACATGTCTAAATAGACATTTAAATATGATGTGAAAGGCAAAGAAGAAAAAAAGATACCGCAGCACTGAAAATTTAGTTTCCTAGTTTCCAACCCCTAGATCTAAGGCATAGTCTGAGCATTCTCTGAGGATGAATGTATTGAATGATATCCCTCTTGAAGCATGACTCAACCGAGAGCCAAAATATCACCGGAATGAGACTCCTCCTCCCTTCTGCTATCCCAAGAAAAAAGCCCAGTCTTCACCGGTTCTTTCCAAAGGTAGATGCTCATGCGTAGTTGCTCTAAGACCCATTCAAAAGAATAAGCCTTTAGCATTCTAAAGGAGACAAATTTACTAATACTTGTGAACTAAAATATTTTAATAGCCAGTTCTGGCTGCCAAGTAAAGATTACTTCTGATTTATATTATATTCTATACCCAAACATACTAAATATCTGAGCATAACCATATTTAATATGCCTTTCCTTTTTCCATTTCAAAGGCAAGATAATCAGTATAATATTCTTTAAGAACTACCCCAGGCAGCAAATATCCTGTCTTTTTCCCTTCTCTTCTTAAAGAAAGATAAACAAAATAGAACTTTAGAATATGTTGCCACTTTTCAAAAAATAAACCAAAGCTGTTCCAGTTGACCTAAGACCCTATATTAACATTTTTAATCAATTTTTTTTTTTTTTTTTTTTTGCGCTACGCGGGCCTCTCACTGTTGCGGCCTCTTCCGTTGCGGAACACGGGCTCCGGACCTGCAGGCTCAGCAGCCATGGCTCACGGGCCCAGCCTCTCCGCGGCATGTGGGATCTTCCCGGACCGGGGCACGAACCCGTGTCCCCTGCACCGGCAGGCGGACTCCCAACCACTGCGCCACCAGGGAAGCCCTAGACCCTATATTAACATTTTAACTGCCTAGAGTTTTAACTGAAAATAACCTACTCTAGAGCTATGTCTTCAGTATTCTCAACTCTATGATGTATTCATTTGCAGTTTACTTAGTTCAACAATTACACCCATTTGCTTCCTCTCTTTCTTGATACACAAAGATATAAATCATCCAGCTCTGAACTGTAGTATTTCATTACCTTTTTAGGTTTTACTACTAATAGAGGCACAGGGATATGAACTTCTGTATCAGATGAATTTTTTTCAAAATAAAGAATTTCCAAAAGCATAAAAAATTTCTAACCCAGTGAAAAATCTACATACAATACTTTGATACGCAAATATCTGGTAGTGTTGAAAGTGTTTAGGTTGGAACTTAGAATATGCTTGCATGCATTTAATATATACACTACCTCATTCAATTTAAATACTTCCATGAAATATTTTAAGTATATATCTTAAAGAAGTATATGTCAGAGACCTAAAGAGCTTATGTTATGCTAGTTTGTTCAAAGTTGCAAAAATATTAATAGGTAGACCTGGACTAAGACTCAGTTCATGATTCCAAGACATGCGCATTTTTGTCTGAATGAAATATGTTGCCACTTATTGTTAACACTTAAAGTAATATTTTGGAAATTAGCAATGATTCAGACATGTTGTGTAGAAATATTTTTTCACAGTAAATTACTGATAATATGAAAATTAAATAAACACAATATGTGTAAATTTAATAGAATCATCATGATCCCTACACTGTAATCAGGTATTGTATTTATAAACTTAGAGAGCTTCAGTATCTATCAGCTAATTCAGACACTTATCAGAGGCAAATCAGGGATTTCAATTTTATTTGTATTATTACCAAAAAAGAAAAAAAACCTGAATTCTACATAGAAAGAAAGAAAGAAAGAAAGAAAGAAAGAAATCAGCACAAGTTCCTCAATCTTATCTTAAAACATTCCACAAAGAATCATTTGAAAAACTAATTCAAAGCCATGGAAATTTCACTGTGGGAGTTTTATATGTGTCATAAAGCCTCCTGCTATGGAATTTTTAGATCTAATTTTCATTCCTAGATAAGAACTGAAAGGCAAATTACTTTCAAGCAGCAGCTCAGCTCTATTCACCTTGTTCAGAATTATTTGAAATGGTCTGGGACCTTCCAGAATACAGACTGTTGATGACGTCTATTTTTAAATGTTGTTCTTCTCATCATATGAGGCCTTATAGTATTCTGAGTTTGTGATTTTAGTGCATGACTTGTGACTGCGCCATGGTATGTGTTCTTAAGAGTAGCAATGCTTTCAAGATGGACACTAGTCTCTAAAAAAAGACTGTTAAATCTCCTTCTTTTTGAGCAAGTTTTGTTTTTTAATTTTACTTCTTAACTGATATGCTTACTGGATACGAATATAACAACTGAGCAATTAGGAGCCTGGCTCTATAGGGCTGCACATTTTCTATAGATCTCATAAGTGGAACTCTCTGTCAGGGAGATTTACTGTGCCCAAAATAGAGACAGTATAAAAATATTTTATTGGGAGAAGGCAACAAAACATAACATATAGGTCAAGTTCAGAGATACATACAAGCTCTGTGGTTATTTTCTTTGATAGATGCACTTCAACAAGAAGACTGATTAAATATACTACATGTTTGATTCATCCACTGACTAATTTTATTTCTAGCATTGCAATTTTTGAAAAATTATTTTTTAATTACAATTTACTATTGTATTATTTATAATACTGCATCCAAATGAATGATTAAATAAATATTGTGACAATTTATCTTTAAAAGTCTTTGTATTTTATTATCTTTCACCTTTGAAAATGTTTCAAGTACTGGCATTCTATTAGATGTTTCATCCTTTCTGTTATGCCTATAATTCCAGAAGCATAGTTTACAAAGATAGTTCTAAGAAAAATAAGAAACTGCTGTGCAACTTCTAAAACAAAATTTCAAGAATACTGTCATTTATGGGCTAAAATTAATATCACAAATAATGATACAGAACTACATTATCGCCCTTCTATAAGACAACAATAATAATAACAAAATAAAGCAGTTTTTATTAGCAAATAAAAAAAGGTTATGGATATTTCTGGCTTTGTTTCCAACAGAAAGGAATCTCCACTGAATAACTTCATGGAGATTTTCAAGGTATTGATTTTGCCCACAATTTGATACATATATTGTGAAAATGTATATCAGTTACTGCAATAGTAGCAGCAGCAGTAATAGCAGCAAAGGTAAGATCTGCTGCTGCTACAGAATCCAGTACCTCGAAACATTTTATCATAGCATGTTCTTCCTCTGTCTCTCTGTCTCTCTCTTTATATATATATATATATATATATATATATATATATATATTAAGAGAGAGAGAGAAAGAGAGAGCAGCCCACATTATATAGGGGAAGGGGGCTTTTCCTGGCACTGTATTGTAGATATGAAGAATTTGCAAAAGCAATGATGAAGAACTTTTCCCATGACTCTTGGATTCAGCACAAGAATCTAAATCTTGTGCTGAATCTAAATCAAGGACACTAGAAGGCATCACAGAGGGGAGAAAGAAAATGAGTGGAAAGAGCTGTCACTATGCTGTGCATCCCCCCCCTCACTCATCTGTGGAGGATGAGGAGGGTGCATCCTTTTAAAGGTCTAGAAAGGGGGCATTAAAAAAAAACCACTCAGAGATTTTTTAAATGCATTCACTGCTTTAATTAGACTCCTGCCTAGGATAATGGGATTGGCTTATACTGCCAGACTTTGAAGGGCCTAGAAATGCTAGAGCTTTTATCAAAATTGGGTGTGTGTTAGAAGAGAGAGAGAACTAGATTGCAGTTGTGTTGAGTCCTGTGTAACAGAGCCATCTAGAAAGGCAAGAGGACATCGGGCAGAAAGTTTAGAGGTTACCCAGTGACTACAGAAGGAGAATCAGTGGGCCACCCAAAATAGGTAAGTGTCTGCCTGGATGAAGAAAATAAAGAGAGAGGTCCAAGAGAGAACTCCTGGATCCCACAAAAGTATACATGAGGTTCAGCTTTATACATCTGTCATCCCAGAGGGCTTGACGTTAGCTTATTATCCAGTTCAGATAAGAACTGTTCAATTCAATGTCTTCTCCTTCTCCATATTCCCCATCCCTGTGAAGTCCAAAACCACAGCTAAAACGTGGGGGCAGGAGAAGGAAAAAGAAGGCTTAAATCAAAGGAAAAAAGATGTTAACCAAGCCATACCCTCATTTACACTGCAGGTTCAAGCTGGAGAAAGGAGGGAAAAACAATTGCAGCTGACTGAATTTCACAGCTTGGGGAAAATAAATGAGACTGGGATATTTTAATTTCTTATTTGAGACTACTTTCAGGATAAAGTGTCTATAGTAGAGCATTGTGTCTATTTTTTAAAGGTAGGCAGAAAAATCATGAGCCTGCTTGAGTGTTTAAACCAGAGGCAAGGAAATGTTACCCCTGCTTAAAGTTTAAAGGAAAATCCTAAAAGACAAAAAACCATACAATGTGCTCAGTAAGCATATTAGTTACATGTATATTTTATAAAGTTTACCTACTAGCCAGTGAAAATAGGCAATATTTCTTAATATCTTAGGAAATTCCCAGGGTAGTGTTGATAGGCCCTTCTGAGTCATTTGGTCATCCTCGAATCAACAGCTCTGTGCAAGGGACAGTACTTCTCTGACTAGGCATGCATCAGTTTCCCATTTATTCAGGAAAAGGGATTCTGTTACCATGAGAAAGGTCGAAGAAGACAGACAAAAACAGCAAATGTCCACTAGGATAAGAATCAATATCCTAAGTGTATCGGCAAGTAACTAAGTTAGCATGTGAAAGAAAGAACATTATTATACCCTGTTCCTATGGTCTTTCTTCTATATGGCAGCTATCTAGTGAAATGTTTGTGATGACTTAGACAAAGTGAATTTGATAGAATTACTTATAATTTCATTATTTTCCTAAATTAAAATTAAATTTTCTCTTCTATCAAGGGACCTCTACAAATTTAGGAAATCAGAAGTATAATTCAGATTATATCATGTTTGAATTTACATTTGAATTAACTTTATGTATATATTGAATTCATTTCATAATCAATGTTTGTCCTGTGTGCCTAAGTGGATTTATACTAAAGACCATAAATAATTTTTCCCACTTGATTTATTATCACTAAAAATGTACATGCAAAACATATATATTTATTATTGATGTCATATAATATATACATATATAACAGGACTACTTACAGATCACCAAGAAAATCTCCTGCAATTGAAACGAAATAATTTCCTGATGAGAGTTAGTTAAAATATTGGCAAACTAGGAAGTCCTAATTTTTCTTCTTCAATTTTTCCACAGAAAGATATTAAAAACTAAGAAAGAAAACAAAGCCACCAAAGCAATGAAAATCAGGATAAATGGTCAGGCATCTGCTTGACTCCAGAGGGAATTTCTAATAACTAAAGGTTAGATGAAGCCATTAAGCAGAATCATTCAGGAGAAGGTAACAAATTACGTCCATTAAAACTTAATGCATATTCTTACCTTAGAGACATGGTACCATCACTGGATGAAGCAAAATAAGTCATCGTTTTAAGGAGTAGGAACAGTTTTCTAAGTAATTCAAAGCCATTCCCTGTTGCCCTCCATTACTACAGCTGGGACTACAAATCCAATAATCAACAAATTCCATGACAGAATTGGACTGGAATTACAAATTACTCCCCAGAAAAAAGTTAGTAGCAAAGGGAGATGAAGGCAAGAATAACCATGAGAAGAGTGTATACTCTCTGGGCTACAGTTTTCACAACTGTTTCAAATTATCCTAAGATTAATTCTTATCTACACGCTGACATAGCTGAGTAGGCAGTGAAAGCAAAAGTGCCAGTCCATTAGATTAATGACTAAATAGCAAAGAATCTTTTAATATCAGAGCTGGCAGAAAGAGTCTAATAGCAACCAGGTATTACTGAAGCAGAACAAGAAGAATCAATGTATTTGATGACTGGCAAGTATGACCTTTTCATTAAATTATGAACACAAAAACAATAACGTCAATTATGGTACAAAAGAAGAGGACAATGAATCTGGGTGGTACAAATAAATATATTCTTCTTGAATAATATGAACTATAGTAAAAAAAAAGGTAAGTTTTAGAAATCAAATAGGTGAAATAGTTCTACATTTATAAGATAATACTATTTACAAACCTATACTAATACATTTAAAAACCTGAATTAAATAGAATATTTTCTGGGGAAAATAATCAAATTGTTAGATAAAAATTAGAATCCCAGGAAGGAATTTTTCAAAACTGTCATAGAATTTCCACCTTTAAAGGACTCCGAGCTGAAGAATTTTAACCATGAATTTTTAGATCTTTTAAGTAACAGATAAACGACAAGCTCAGTAAATGTAAGCATCCAGTGATACCTATCATGTGTTGATAGGCTGCTAAGCACGAGGAATAAAATGGTGGGCAAGAAAATCATGGTCCCTGTCCCCATGGAGCTTACAGTCTATTGTGCAGAGAGACTACAGATCCAGAGCACAGGAAAAAAAAGATAGGGCATTTCAAATTTCTTCATTTGTGTAACCATGATATACAAAACCTGATGATGCTAACGTGCACACACACACATTAAAATAGATAAAACTCCTCCATAAACAAAGGTGCTAAATTACGAAAGCAAATGTAATAAATAAATAGGCTTTCATAATAAAAAGACTATACTATGAGCAAGTTTGGTTTATCTCAATATAAAGTTTTGACATAATATTAGAAAATATATTAAATAATTAGGTAAAAATGGAAAAACATGTTCTCAGTTAAATAAATTGCAAAATGTAACACTTCAAAAAATTAAATACACAAAGACAATGACTAGAATGAAGTAGAATTTTCAGAAAATAAGAGGTCAAAAAGTAATAATATAAAAACTGAGATTTCAAAAAATAGAATAAATAGATTAACATAATATACAGTAAAGTTGACATTTTAAATCAGAGGAAAGAATTAGTCAATAATTGGTTAGGGCTTCCCTGGTGGCGCAGTGGTTGAGAGTCCGCCTGCCGGTGCAGGGGACACGGGTTCGTGCCTCGGTCCGG
>NC_041220.1:17974809-17999951 GCF_002837175.3 Physeter macrocephalus
AAAAAAAAAAAAAAAAAAAAAAAAAAAAAAATTGGTTATGAGACTGTTATTTATTATCAAAAAGAAAGTTAAATCTTTACAATAGAAAACAGCAAATTTCAGATGGATTAAATGTAAAAAATGAATAATATTAAAAACAAAAGAATATGTATTGAATTTCAGGTTATATTCTTTGTAAGAAAGAAAGCAGAGGAAGCACTTACAAAATAAGAGTGAATCTCTGAAATTATGTACCTCACATACTACAAATCAATGTAATATGCAAATAACAAGTTATGATCAAATATTTTCAAAATATATGACAGGAAATGGTGTAGCATGCTTAATATATCTGAAGGTCTTTAAAATCAAGAAAAGAATTAACTATAAGATACCGATTGAAAAATGGCATTAATGCATGACTAGACACTTCACACACAAAAAAGTAAACTGGTTAAGAACAGCATCATTATTTATCAAATTAGATAGACTAAAACAAGACACATTTTCTTTGCCTCTCAAAATGACAAAGAAAAAACAAAAAGGAAAACAGAATTTTCAGCAACAATAAAGATTTTGTGAAACAGAACAATTCATTTACTGCTGACCAGAGTTTAACTGATATAACCATCCTAGAAAATAATTTGTCAATAGGCACAAATTCCTTCATAAATACTCAGGCCATTGGCACTATAATTCTCAAATTAAGCTGTACTAAGGAAGCAAACAGTTCTGAATCTTTGGCGACCTCTCTCTTCAGACAGTTTACGGGGAGTGATGACCATGTGGGGAAGTTTTTATGGTCTTGGTCCGAAAGTAGCATTCCATTACCTCCTACCACACTGCACTGGCCAGAAATCAGGAATGTGGCCACCACTAACTACAAGGGAGGCTGGGGAACATGATCCGGGTGTGCGCAGAACAAAAATATTACAAATTTTAATTAACGCAAATGAAAATCTGCCACACCATCTTTCCCAAATAGGACTCGTCAAGAAGAGAGGCAACATAGGTTTAAGGGAGTAGGTGGGCAAAACAGGTGAAAAGGATTAAGAGGTACAACACCCCCAATTATATAAAAAAGTCATGTGGGACTCAATATACAGCATAAGGAATATGGTCAATAATACTGTAATAACTTTGTATGGGGACAGAGGGTTACTAGACTTATTGTGGTGATCATTTCATAATGTATGCAAATGTCAAATCATTATGTAGTACACCTGAAACTAACAATATTGTAGGTAAACATATTTAAATTTTAAAAAGAATAGATGCAAATAGATCCAAATAGACAAGGAAACAAAAAATAATGGGAGGAGGGAATAAAAGCTCTGAATGTCCTTCTTATCACACCATACAGAAAGCACATGGTATTAATATGATTTACCACTGGGTCCACTAACTTGATCACTTGGTTAAGGTAGCATTTGCCAGATTTCTGCACTATAAAGTTACTATTTCTTCCCTTTCTATACTTTATTCTATGGAAGTGAGTCACTAAGTCCAGCCAACACAAATAAGCATTGGGGGTGGGGGAGAAAAGGATTAGATTACACTTCACCTCTTGGAGTGGGAAGTACTTACATAAATTATTTAAAACTCTTCTCTAAGGAAGATTTGTCCCTTCTTCCTCATTTATTTAATCACTGATTTGTGTCGGTCTGGACTCATGCATATTAATTTTATACTTTGGGTTATAATCCAATACTTATTTTATTTCATTGATCAAACTGCTCCAGCTTTGGCAATTAGGATACCTCTACCCTTTTGATTTTTTTTAGTGCTTTCTTACTTTTTACTTTCTGGCATTATAAGATGTTCTAGACTCAGGTTGTATTTTCTTTGCCGCAGTACTAGAATCAATCATTTTTCCAAGGAGCTCTGGTTATTTTATTGAAAAATGGTATTTAGAAAACAAGATCTGGGTCCTGGCCTGGCTGCATTTACAGCTGCAATTAATAAATGCTTGTTGCTGATGATTATGGTGACATAAAATGAAACATCAAGGATTGTGAATTAGTGTGAAATGAATGTGTGTTGTGTGTGTGTGTATTTATATAGAAATAACTGATCCTTATTTGACAGTATATTAGTAATTTATTTGGGTGTAAAAAATTGTCTCATTTACTACTCTTTCTTGTTCACTATTTTAATCATAATATCTTTAAAATCCCTAACCTTACCATGTACACCATGTGGTAAATAAAATCTATACTTTTATAGATAGCTCAATTGTTTATGGCTAGGTATTAAGGAAATGAAATAGCTAGTGAGTTATACAATAACATTCTTTGTATTATTAAGCTGGCCAAAAATAAGATATTTAACATCCTTCAATAGTAAGATAAAATCAACCCGTCTTATGTTCAGGTTTAACAGAGGATAAAATAAAGATGAGAGCTTTTGGAAAATCATAGAGAAATATGAAGGTCCCTTAAAAAGTCATGAAGATTAAAATACCCAAAACATTGCTTTGTTTCTGGTAGAACTGAATACCATTTCCTATGTTCTTTTAGTGAGGTCAGAAAGAAAAAGAAATATCAAGTAATGTATCTTACTTAGCAAGGAAAGGAATGAGGTTAATACTTTTCCTAACTTTCTATTTTCTCTTTTACTAAGGTTCTGATTTTTGTAGCCCTATTTTCACAGGTAAAGTAGCACTAGAATACTAACTATCCATAACAAATTTTGAGAAACAACATGATTTTCCACCTATCTAGCAAAAAAAAAAGGCTTTAGAGCCATACTTTGAGGTTTCCTTTCCATTACTTGTAACATTCTATTGGAGACTAGGAAATCATTTTTATTTTATTATTGCTATTGTCTTTTTCTATTTGGCATTATTGATTTGTTTCTACTCCATTTATTCCTGAGCACAGACTGCATGAGAAGTGATTAATTTGTTGTTTGTCAAAAACATCACTAGTCGTGATACAAGTACAGCTTGGGGAATAGAATTTGCTAACCTAGGCTTAACCATGTGTTACAACTAAATTCTCTCTCTCTCAAAAAAAAAAAAAAAAAAGACTTTAAGTTTGTATAATAACAGAAGTTACTTTTTAGAGAATTATTTCTTAGCAAAAGCTTGACCAGCTTACGCCAATTCAAATGTGCATCCTCTGAAGACTTATTAAATTATAAAAAGAGCAAAAGGTAAGAGTGATCTTGTTTGCAGGAAAAGAAGGGGCATACTACTTTAAATGTCTGAAGCTTGAAAACATTATAAATACAATTAATAAATTCTATCAAATTTCCTCAGATTAAAAAAATTTTTAATACTATATTGTTTTAACATATTGGTTTATAGAGCTTACTAGACAAATTATCTCATGTTCACATTGTAACAGAAAGCGAAGGGCAGGACTATTTAGATAAAATGTACACACTATCAACTCATTTATATTTAACTTAAATATGTATATAAACTTAAATATATTTATTAAGTTTAATCCTTCTTTTAGAATGTAAGGCTCACGAAGGCAAGAATTTTTGTCTATTTTGTTCAAAGCTGTATCACCAATACCTGGCATTAATTAGGTGCACAAATGAATAAGTAAAATGCAGGAAAAAGTATCATTATCCCCATTTCAGGGATAAGAAAAACAAAGTACATATTTATTAATTGATTTATAATTCTGATTTAATTTTCTGACTTCTGATCTCATATGAAAAACCCTAGATCTCTGTCTGGCAATGATTTGTTCTTATGGCCAATTTAAATTTAGGAATTAGAATCAGTGATATTTCTATAATACATAAAAGGGACTAGTACTTCTCAGGAATTACAAGGGTACTTTTCTGGAAGATTAATTTGCATTGCAAACTTCTTGTTTTACTTAAATTATATGGCTTTAGTAGGCTTGACGGAGATATTAAGGGGTAAAGCAGAGATAACTCCCCCCACCAAAATCTCTTTTTCACTCATTCTCTTTTTCTGTCACTAACTGGAGAACCAGAGTAAGGATATGCCATATCAGTAGTAATAACAAGATACACATACTATTCCCTTCCATTATCTCAGCCATGTAAGTCCATTTAAATGTTACAGAAAGTGATATACTAGCAAGTCAGCCTAGGAAAGGAGAAATGTGAGTTTGATACCAGCAGTGGCTATAGTCAAGGTAGTATTAAGAAAGAGTACCAGGGTGGCGCAGTTGTTAAGAATCCACCTGCCAATACAAGGGACACGGGTTCAAGCCCTGGTCTGGGAAGATCCCACATGCCGCGGAGCAACTAAGCCCATGCACCACAACTACTCAGCCTGAGCTCTAGAGCCTGCGAGCCACAACTACTGAAGCCGTGTGCCTAGAGCCCGTGCTCCGCAACAAGATAAGCCACTGCAATGAGAAGCCCGTGCACCGCAAAGAAGAGTAGCCCCCGCTCACCGCAACTACAGAAAGCCCGCGTGCAGAAATGAAGACCCAAAGCAGCCAAAAATAAAAATAAATTAAAAAAAAAAAAAAAAAGAAAGAGTACCAGGGTAATAGAGGGAGACATGCAAGCTAGAAATTGTGGAAATCTATATTAAATTATGCTGATACTACACCACAGTTTATAAGAATGGTGGTTAGATAAGTCTCCATTATCATTCAGTTTTGTCTAATTAGTATTGCTAGCAAGTAATCTTTAGTATAAAAATCCAGACTTGCTTACTAAGGTAAGTAAGTAGCCCAAAGGAGCGGTAGCAGAATATGTTTTCCAAAGAACATCGAACTTGCTCTTCTGCAATGTGACCTTGCTGTTCCTCCATCAAGAGTTGGAGTCTATTTCCCTTGCTCTTGAACCTCAGCTGCCTTTTGTGACTTGCCTTATAGATAGAATGTGGCAGAGGGATAATTTGGGACTTCCAGAGCTAGGCCATAAGAAGGCTGCAGCCCTCTGCCTGGGTCTCTTATAATGCTTCTTTTTGGGAAACTCCCTCTGGGAATTCAATTGCTATGCTGTGAGAAGCCAGCATCAGCTTCCAGTCATGAGAGTGATCCCTCCTGGACATCCAGCTCAGTCAAGCCTTTAGATGATGCTAGCTCCAGCTCACATCTTATTGCAGCAAATGGGAGACTCCAATGGAGAACCGCCCTGCTGAACCCAGTCAACCCACAGAATCATGAGAGATAAAAGAATTTTCTTTTAAGCCATTAAACATTTGGGTATTTTGATACATAGTAAAGGGTAATACAAATAGGAACAAAGCTTTTTTAACTCATTAAGAATGTAAAATATTTCAGGGTAGGAGAAACCTTGGTTAAATGAGTTCTTTCAGGGTACCAGTTCATTCAGAGAACAGCTCAGGCATAAAATCTTAAAATCATACAAATAGGTGACCTTAGTACAAGCACGATTACAGGATGCACTGTTTTTCAACAAAATGCTGTTTTCTTGTTAGTCAAGTGATTTGCATTCAAAATAAGGAAATTTCTTGCTAGAATCAATTTGAGGACTCATGATGCAGGGGCTGTTTTACTTGTGTTTTATATTCTCGTTGTTAGGTAAGTAGAATAGCAGCAATGGTACTCATTACTAGTAAGTCTTTTATCATTCTGAGTTGTTACTTCACATCCATCAGCAGAGTGGTGTTAGATGTAAGTGGTGTCTAAATTTCTATCTTCATGCATACAAGAGGTATAGAACATAGCTTAACGATCCATTCTTAAGTTATTTACAATAATTAGTTCAAAAGTGACATTTACTTGACACAGGACCTAACTAAGGAGCCATCTGTTTCCATTTTCTTATTTCTTCCCCTGGTCACAGATGCTCCTTCTCACCTGCCCTAAAAGTGCACAAATCTCTTCTATTGGGGATGAAAAAGTAAGTACTGAAGAAGGGCTAAAAATCCATTTTTGCATAAAGAACAGCAACACCTCACTGCTGTATCTGTTCAAATAGCGGTCAATGGATGGGAGAAGGAAAAAACTGAAAGAGTGTGTGTGTGTGTGTGTGTGTGTGTGTGTGTGTGTGTATGTGTGTGTGTGTGTTTACAGGTGTATTTGATATTTATAGCATCTGGTTATCTCAGAACTCAGATACAAAACCCTCTCATTTTGTTCATGAGGAAATACAGAGAAGCAGATCCTGGACACCATGTTAAAATTCTATCTAGAGGCTTTAACATTATGATAACCTGCCAAACTTTATAAAGCTATCTAACCTTAAACACAAGAAGGCTTACTCATTTGCACATGCCAGTATATATAAAAGGATAACACAAGAAGATATTAGGTAATTAGGAACAGAAAAGTATGAAAGGGAAATTTGTTAGTTATTGTAGAGCATAGATCAAGACATTTTTGCTCCAGGCTTAAAAAAAGCTTCTTCTAAATAGCTTCAGATAAATATTTTCCCAACGAATTTATTCTTTGTTTACCATTATCCCTAAAAATGTAATAGCTAAAAGCTATTAATCCCAAAGGCACTAATTAACTGAAAAGTTTTTGTTAAGTAGCATCTATGTATGACATTATAAAATATACTGTGAAATATTAAAAAAGAAAGAAAGAAAGAAAAAGTAGGACATGTTCTCTGGCCTCACTAAGATTACAGAGCAAATCAAAAAGACAAAATTAGGTTGAACTAAACAATACTAAAGATACAAAAGTTATAGTGTCAGATCCAAGTACAGTCTTTCAGATGGGAATTAAGGCTGGTTTAAGTTATAGGATCCAGAATGATGGAGACAATCTGCCATGGGCCCTGAGGATCCCTGCACATTCTTTCTGTGTGGCAAAGAATGCAAGGTCCTGATCACTCTTTACCTGATCCATTCCATTTTCCAGGCTTGTTTTGTTGTTGTTTTTTTTTCCAGTGAGCAACATGGAGGGATGAAGTAACACCTCTTCCCAAAGAACAGCTTTATTTCCACTCACTACAAAAGCAGTGACTCTCCCAAGTGGTGGTTCTCTCTCCTCTAACCTGAAACAGTCCACAATATGTGTAGGCACCCATCATGGGTCCTCTATAGCCCCCATGTATAGCTGTCAGGCAAAATACAGGATGTCTAGTTAAATCTGACTTTTGGATAAGCAATGGACTTTTTTCATTTGTATCTCAAATATTGATGGTACATATGTAAAATGATAAAATACTTAATTAAAATTCAAATTTAACTATGTATTTTTTTTGTCTGCTAAATTCAACAAGCCTATCTCCATGGCACATGGTAAGCATGGGAACCAACAAAAGCAAACATGAAGCTCTGCCTACTGCTTTTGTTTTTGCTGTGAGTAATGAAGTCCTCTGTCACTGACCCATGAGTCTCATGTCTTCCCAGCAGTCATGATACAGTAACAGGCTAACATGTTACCCTGCAAGTATGGAAAAATCTCAGATTCTGCATAGTTCCTGATACAGAGAAGGGGAGTTTGTTTGGACCTGTCCCATTTTAGTAGTTTATAGCTAAGCAGAGGAAAGGCTGGGGGTTTTCTAGACGGGGAAACGGAGCCAAAATGGAACAGTCTTTGGAGAATAAAAAGAAAGTAAAACTGCATATTCAGAAAAAACAAAGTTATAGAGGGACTTAAAATTGTTGAGAAACAAATCTCTATGGGTCCCTTGCATTTTTTATAAGCAGAAGCACTGACTGTTTTTGTTTTAACTAACTTTTCAAATATGTTTATACAGCGAACAGCCTTGAAAGACAGTATATCCTTCTGGAGCTAAGGGTAAGTTTGTCTACTGTTCAGTGTAATAAAGATAATGTCTCCTTGTGCAAAGTTCAGGCAGGCTTACAACACCTTTTAAATATTCAAATGTCCTAAATTTGATATTCCTCTCATGTAACGCAGCACACTGTATGTTTAGGCATCACCTGGCCTTCATACTACCCTAAACAAATCGGGTCTTAGGGAAATGATGCAAATGCTGATACTCTTGCTGCTGCTATTGCGTCAAGTAATAAAAGATCTATGTCTCTGTTCCAGGTGTCTCATACCTTCTGCCAGCATCTATGAACTGTGGCAAGCTAACTTGTTAGTTTGCAGATAGAATAATATACCAAACTCTACACAGTTCTTAAGACTATAGAGGGTTTTGTAATTTTGAAGAATTTATACATGTGATAGTCGCTAGAGGACTACTACATGTTTTGACTTGAAGGTTGACAGGAAGAAGATGAGATTTTGACAAGATTCTCATGCTCTTCCTCACCTCCAGGACCTTCCTATATACTGATTCACCGGCTGGAAGAATGTTACCCTGTCCCCTTCTTCTTAGTACACAAAGTGCACCCCCCCCTACACATGCATACATAATTTCCAGGCTAAGGACTTCTGTATGAGCTGTCAACCATTCCAAGAAGACTTCTCTGGCCCCTTCCAGGTCTGCTCTTTTGTTTTTTCTAAGTACTCCTAAAATGTCTCGTACTTTTAAGAGTCTGCATCACATTATTGTAATTTCTGTTCATACACCATTTCACCCACTAGACTTTGAGATCTGTAAAGACAAGTTTAAAGTCATATTCTCAATGCTTAGGATGATAGTTGGCCTATTAAAAAAGTCTCGATAAACAGTTGTTGAAAGAAGAGTTGTAGAAGTTGCAGGGAATTCCCTTCTTTGTGATATGTTTGGCTGAATTTTCAAAGAAATTATTTTTGAGCACTATTCTGTGATTATGGAGTGCCACGAAAACTTAATGAGTGAGTAAAGACAAGGGCCCAATATTTTAGTTTCTCATTCTATTTCCAGAAAGCTTTTCCCTATTTAGTTGGCTCACTGCAAGACTTGAAAGATGTTCTTTCTAGTCTCAAGAATTTCTTATACTGGCTATTTTTTTTTTATAGTGCCTAATTTCAGGGCAGATTGTTTCCCCACTAAAGATGGAATTTAGGGACTTCCCTGGTGGTCCAGTGGTTAAGACTCTGCACTTCCACACAGGGGGTGTGGGTTCGATCTCTGGTCGGGGAACTAGGATCCTGCATACCAGCATGGTGTGGCCAAGAAAAAAAAAAGATGTAACTTAAAATATCATTATTAGAGTAATTATAGGGAAAGAAGGGAAGAAGTCCATTCCAGATGGATAAAGACAATAAAATATAGGTTCTATGAACTGAATTGTGTCCTCCTCAAATTCATATTTTAAAGCCCTAATCCCTAATATGATTATATTTGGAGATAGAGTCATTAGGAGTTAGTTAAGATTAAATGAAGTCATAAGGGCGGGGCCATAGATACCATAGGACTGGTATCTTTATAAGAAAAGGAAGAGAGAGAGAGAGAGAGAGAGAGAGAGAGAGAGAGAGCTCACTCCCTTGGTGGTCCAGTGGTTAAGACTCTGCACTTCCACACAGGGGGTGTGGGTTCGATCCCTGGTCGGGGAACTAGGATCCTGCATACCAGCATGGTGTGGCCAAGAAAGAAAAAAGATGTAACTTAAAATATCATTATTAGAGTAATTATAGGGAAAGAAGGGAAGAAGTCCATTCCAGATGGATAAAGACAATAAAATATAGGTTCTATGAACTGAATTGTGTCCTCCTCAAATTCATATTTTAAAGCCCTAATCCCTAATATGATTATATTTGGAGATAGAGTCATTAGGAGTTAGTTAAGATTAAATGAAGTCATAAGGGCGGGGCCATAGATACCATAGGACTGGTATCTTTATAAGAAAAGGAAGAGAGAGAGAGAGAGAGAGAGAGAGAGAGAGAGAGAGCTCACTCCCTTTATCTCCACATGCACACAATATTGTCAATATTGTAGGGGTTAAAGTTTTATCCCCTAGAGATTCACTGCACAGGCCTGTTCAATATGGAATTCTAAAAACATGGAAAATTTTTATTTTACTAAGGCATTTAGTGTACCAAAATTGTTATAAAAATGAAATTAGAAGGTAATTTTTCTGTGCTAACACATTTATTTAAACTAGGATGTTAACCTATTTTAGCTAAATTAGAAAGAAAAGTATTGATCTGAGGAGAGTTGTGCATTTTTGAAACTCTTATGTAGGACAGAGAATAGAACATAATATAAAGTATCTTGAAGGTTTTTCTTGCACATATATACTGACAGACATTCTGTAATTAGCCAAATATTTTAAAATATGGGTTTCCTCTCTTTTTTATGTTTCACAGTAAAATGTTTAAAGGACAGAATTATTTACACATACATCAATTTCGTTTTCTACACCGTCTATAGTATACCCAGAGAAACACTATTCTTTGACTATTTGGTATTAAGAGATATTGCCCCTGACTTTGGCAGGATTATCAGTAAGATATTGAACCTGGTGAGGTTTAATAAGACATTTTAAAATCTACTTTTTAAGCTGGTTGCCAAATCGCATGCATAGGTTTATTTTCCACCAACCATTTTAGCTACTCAAAAATAAAGCTGTGCCAGAGTGAATAACTTAAACTACACAGTTCTTGTTGACAAGCCTAGATTTTCACACACATTCTTAGCAAATATTACCCAACTAAATTTAAAGTTTACAGTGAGGGAAATCAAATATACATCCAACTCATGTTTTTTATTTTTCAATAATAATACTCTAGTATTTTATTAAATGTTTGTGTCAGGCACTGTGCTTAGTACTTCACATGCATTACTATATTTTATCACTTCTAAGAAACTTATTTTTCACATTTTAATATCTCTGAAATATGGATTTATCTTAAAATAACTGTTAGACAGATATCAGAATTCAGTTGTTACTGTGTGTACATATATGAACTTGGCTGTTATCCCTAGGATCATGACTAGATAATTGAAGTCCCTCAGTCAACAAATCATTTAAGGACCATAGTTAAGCAGGTAGTATATTTTTTTGTTAAATAACGGTGCATTTTACAATATTTTTACTCATGGTCAAATTGCCTCTAGATTAATTTTTTTTTTTTGCTGAAAAATAGAAATTGTATTGCATTTTGATGGGCAACAACGCCAATTGTTCATCATTTCTTAAGGGAAAAGTCTCATACCAAGCTTTCCAAAGCAAAGACTAGAAATATTTTGTCTCTGACTAGACATTTATATCTTTAAATGTCCAATGTTATCTGACTTTGATCTCCCACATTTACATGTAAACTTTAATTCAGTACACTAAACCATCTTAATATGTATAGGATAGGATGCAAAGGGATTAGAAAAATAAATTTAGAGTCAGAAGGTCATAATGGTAATAATAATAAACTTGAAAAGCCATCAAAAACAGTGCTATTGAAAGAGCAAAATGATTATTTTAAACTGTAAATTTTATATAAGAAAGCAAACTACTTTATAAAGGTAGTGTTAATAATAAATTTGAGCAAATGGCCCATACAATCCATGATTCTCATTAATAATGGAAAAAAGAAATTTTTTGTTGTTTTTACCATTTTTGCTACTTGAACATATCACTGGTAAATGTTGAGATAAAAAACTAGATTAAAAAATGCTATAGAAAATTCAACAGAGCGGCGTGGAGTCCTTGGGAAGCAAAATAAGATAAAGATAACAGGAACCAATAGGCTTGGTTCCAATACTTATTTAGTTGTGCATATTGAACGTACATTTCAAGAATGTCAATGAAAAAATTCAAAAGTGATTTAAGCCAATACAGTGAATTCATAAGCACATTAGTTTGCATGAAGTAGGTGTTTGGTGAATATAGGCTGAATGAATATCTGTAACAGTGGAAGGGTTACAAGGAACAGTAGTCTTGAAAAGAATACAAATACATTTGGCTACAAAATAATTTCACCTGTAAGATCTGAGAGTAGCAACAACATTTGAAATATGACAAGAGTAATGGAATTAAAGAAATTACGATAGGCAAATAAACAAGATGGGAATAATCATTAACATGACCAAAACAAAAGGATATTTTGTAAGTGAAATATAATTTGTGAAAGCACACAAACTTTGGAAAGCTCTATGTGAAGCTGATGTGCCCATTAATCCATAGACAATATCAAATGGTTAATCAGACAGTGAATCAATCTTCCCTGACATTAATTGATTTGGTGAAATAAATGAATAATTATCTACATATTAAGCACCAGCTGTTGGTCTATAATCCATATAAATATGTGAACAGTTTCCAGACAAAACTAATTCAACTTATCAATGCAAAGTAATAACAGAAATCATTGGCTAATTCCAAAAGCACAGCATGATGATGCAGTAGATATGCAAATTTTGCTGCAAAACTACAAAATAATGCCTAGATTCACCAAAAGTAGAAAAAGCCAGGCTTCCCTGGTGGCACAGTGGTTGAGAGTCCGCCTGCCGATGCAGGGTTCGTGCCCTGGTCCAGGAGGATCCCGTATGCCTCGGACCGGCTGGGCCCGTGAGCCATGGCCGCTGAGCCTGCGAGACCGGAGCCTGTGCTCCGCAACGGGAGAGGCCACAGCGGTGAGAGGCCCGCGTACCGCAAAAAAACAAACAAAAAAAACTAACAAAAAAACCCAGAAAAAGCCAAGGAGTCTATTTGAATTGACTTACTTATCTCTTAGTGTTACTATAAATCTTGAAAAAAAATAATTGTGGTTGTTTAACTATACAACAATCAAACTCAAGAGACTATTTGAAGCAAACTTAGCTACTGTCATACAATGTCCATTATGCTCAAGCACTATTAGCTACAATTCAGTTAAGACAAAAGCAGTTCAATTTTTTTTAACAACATAAATTACCATAAAATATGTTGAAAACTGACTCTATCTCTTGGCCCAATGTTATATTCTTCTGATTCTTCCTTGTTAGTTATAGGAAATAACTTATCTAGTATCTCTTATTATTTATATATACATTTAAATTACAATTACATGTTGCTCATGCATTTCATCAGAAATTAATCTGAAATTCAGATTAGATATAAATAAAACATATTTGTTCTTCAGCAAAAATAAATATTAACTTTCTGTATAAAACTATTGGATTGAAAGCATAAATATCAAAATAATTAAGTATATTGTAAAATATTACAGTTATGAAAGAGTGCTCTATTAGAGGATGTCTTATTCAAACTCGAAGGTGGCTAATCATTTTTGTTTTATTAATCCTAAAAAAATCTTACAAAATACAAGAAAAAGTAACATTATAAAATTGATTTTAAAAATTCAGTGTCTCCAGAGTTAATAGACTACATGGCCAGTATGAAAAATTAAATATGAAATGTTCATAAAATTGACTATATAAAAATAAAGAATGCATAATATAGAATGTTTATGGTTTTATTATTACCAGGCAAGAGGCAAAGACTTTTTGGACTACATTCTTAATTTATTTAAAATAATATAAGAACTACTCTGAAAAAATGACAGCAATATACACACACACATATTTATGTATATATTGTTCCTAAAACCAAAACATTGCTTGCCTTTTTTTAATTGATTTTCTATTACAGTGAGAAAATATATCTTATTAAATCTGAGCAATCAAAAGTAGAGAAGGAAAGTATTACAGTCACTCTTTTAATATGATTATTTCCTAGACAGAGAAGGCAAGATATTATTCAATATCAAATTCAGAACAAAGAAATGGCTTTAGAAATATTCAGGTGTCATAACTTGTTTAAATTTCCATCAACACAGTGAGAAATATTCCTCAAAGATACTCAGACTCATTTACCAAGTGACCTGGGCAATGCTTCCGAGACCTCCTATCAATCTTGATGTTAAATTTAGTTTTTTAGCATTAAAAAATAACTAAGTTTATGCAATCAAAAAGTTAGGAAATGAAAAATATATTCTGTAAATTTTTACAGCTTTTGAATGATAAAAATGTTAAAGATCTCTATGGTTGTTTTTTGTTTTTTTTGCGGTATGCGGGCCTCTCACTGTTGTGGCCTCTCCCGTTGTGGAGCACAGGCTCCGGACGCGCAGGCTCAGCGGCCATGGCTCACGGGCCTAGCCGCTCCGCGGCATGTGGGACCGGGGCACAAACCCGTGTCCCCTGCATCAGCAGGCGGACTCTCAACCACTGCGCCACCAGGGAAGCCCGATCTCTATGGTTTTTAGATAACCTTCAGGTTAGTTGAAAGTAAAAGAGTACTCTGTATATTTATATTTGATAAATAATTTTTTAATTCTAAAAAACTCTTGTCCTTGATTGAATACTGAAGAAACTTAAAGCACAAAGTTTCTGTACAAAGTTATTGCACACTAAATGCTCTCACAGCCACCATATTAAAGGAACAAAGGCCGAAAATGTCACCTGGTCTAGGAAGAATGTTTTTGCTAGATTGTGCTAGGTTGGTTGAGTTGTCAGAATAAGATAAATGGAGCTGAGCGGTACCATTAACCTGTGACATTTCTGACAGTGCAAGGCTATGGCTATGAGAAAAGTAGACTATTTTTTTCTTTGCTATTCCTCAATTTATAATAGGAATAAGAAAAGATAGAAGAAATGTTTTAATGAAAGACAGAAACAGATCAGAAGTCTATCTTGAATAATAGATGCTTTCCATTATGTGTAAAAGCATATTCCCCAATCAGAATATATTAATAAATATATCACATAATTTTTTTCTATATTTAAAGGAGATAAACATTAAAATAGTCCTTACTTTTATCTAGCCATTTAAGAACAAAAGCTGCTTTTCCTTATTGACACCTTGACTTGTACTTCCATCAAAAAAGATTAATTAAAACTAAGTCATTTTTATGACAATAAATCTCATACCATTCTTAAAATCACTATTAAGTTTAAAATGCAGAAGCAGTAGTAGCACTTTCTGTTTTTAGGTTTACTAAAATTACATAGAAACTTTAATATGCTTATAGTTTTTTTATTACTGAGTTTCCCACTGACATGGAAAAAGTAAAATAGATAGATGATGGTGGTATTTTTGGAAAGATGAACTAACAAGATACCACGAAGACTAAATACCAGTTAATGTTCATAATAAGAGTAAAAAAATCTAATAAAATCATGAATTAGTACTGATATTTACTTATGATTTGATGATAAAATCTAATTGCCTAATATGATTCTATGCCTTACTTATATGTGCCAGCAAAATGACTTTTTATGATCCTGCATCCTTGAAATGCACATACCAAAAATTCAGTTTTAAAGGACAAGAATGTTACACATTTACTGACTTGTAGGAACCAATATCTTTTATAAAATCATATAACTCATACGGGCCAACAAAAAATTCTGTACTGGTCACTGTGCTGAAGAAGGACAACATGAAGATGCAGAGAGATATAGAGCTTGTACTCAATGTGCCCAAGACTAGAAAGGAATGCAGAAATAGGATCAATGCCTATATCGATAATACAGTGCTAAAATGCAACAGTGCTCAGAACGAGTTATCAATTATTCATTCTACAACAATTTATTGGATTATTACTATATGCCAGATACTGTTCTAATTGTATTTAAAAGAGAACGGAGAGATAATTAAACAGGTAGGTAGGTAGATAGGCACACAGGTACATAGATATGGATATTTCTCCCAAATATTTAAGAAAATATTATTAATAATGTATTATATATATAATATATATACATATATATCATAACCTTCAAATCATGTTGTACACATATGGATTTGTCATGTGAAGTGATGATTTTTTAAAAATAAGTACAGATTTAATAGTACTCCTATCCAGCATTAAGTAATATCTGTGATCTCTCAATTCTTGATCAAATGTTACATTTTTTAATTGCAACTTTGAAATTTCATTTAGAATTTGAGGTGGCAAACTCACCTCCTTAGTCAACCTTTTATACTTCAAGGTTGGTGTTACAATCACTTTTCAAGATTTACCTGGTCATCACATTGAGAATTTTAATTATGGAAAATCAATGCATAATTTTAAGAATCATCAGTATTAAAATATAGAGTCTGCTTACACTCCAACACAGCTATTTATCTTTCTGTTTTATATCTCAGGAAAACAATGCTGCTTATTCCCTATAAGTCCCTAACAACACATAATGATGTTTATCTCTTAAAACTTTCTTTTTCATCCCCCAGCCCCACCCTCACACAGCTTTACTGAGGTATAACTGACAAATAAAAATTGTACATATTTAAAGTGTGCAGGAAGTTCCTTGGTGACCTAGTGGTTAGGATTCCAGGCGTTCACTGCTGTGGCCCAGGTTCAGCCCCTGGTCACAGAACTGACATCCCACAAGCCGAACGGTGCAGCCAAAAAAAAAAAAGGGTGCAATGTGATGATTCGATACACCTGTACACTGTGACATGACCACAATGTGTTAATTAACACATCCATTACCTCACATAGTTCAACTCTGTGTGTGTGTGGTGAGAATCCAAAATCTACTCTCAGTAAATTTCAAGTATTCAAAACAATATTATTAACTGTAGTCACCATGCTGTACATTAGATCCCCAGAACTTACTCATCTTACAAATGAAAGTTAGTACCCTGTGACTAACCTCTCCCTTTTTTCCCCACTTCCCACCCCTGGAAACCACCATTCTGCTCTCTTTTTCTGTGAACTCGACTTTTTTATATTCCACACATAAGTGAGATCATACAGTGTGTGTCATTTTGTGTCTGACTTATTTTGCGTAACGTCTTCCAGGGTCACCCATGTTGTCGCAAATAGCAGGATTTATTTTAAAGGCTGAAAATATTCTATTTTGTCTGTTTTTACATTTTCATATTTTCTTTATCCATTCTTTTGTTGACAGTTATTTAGATTGTTGTCATATATTGGATACTGTAAATGATGCTGCAGTGAACATGGGTGTGCAGCTATCTTTTCAAGATCCTGATTTCATTTCCTTTGAATATACCCACAAAGGTGGGATTGCTGGATCATATGGTAGTTCTATTTTATTATTATACAATGGTTATACCAATCTACATCCCCACCAACAGTGTACAAGTGTTTCCTTTTCTCCACATTCTCGCCAGCACTTGTTATCTCTTGCCTTTTGATAAATGCCATTCTAACAGGGTGTGAGGTGATATCTCATTATGGTTTTGATTTGCATTTCCCTGATGATTAGTGATGCTGAGTATCTTTTCATATATCTGCTGGCTATTTGTATGTCTTCTTTGGAAACATGTCTAATCAGATCTTTTGCCCATTTTTAAATTGGGTGTTTGGTTTTTCGCTGTTGAATTGTAGGAGTTTCTTACATATTTTTATTTTTATTTTTATTAAACCCTTATTAGATATATGGTTTGCAAAAATTTCTTCCATTCCATAAGTTGCCTTTTCTTTTTGTTGATTATTTCCTTTGCTGTGCAGATACTTTTTAGTTTGATGTAGTCCCACTCATTTATTTTTTACTATTGTTGCCTGTGCTTTGGGTGTCCCGTCCAAAAATTCATTGCTAAGACCAATGTCAAGGAAATTTTCCCCTATGTTTTCTTCTAGGAGTTTTACAGTTTCAGGTCTTACATTTAAATCTTTAATCCATTTTGAGTTAATTATTATTTGTAGTGTAACGAGTCCAATTTCATTTTTTTGCATTGAATTTTGAATTTTCCCAACGTCATTTATTCAAGAGACTATCCTTTCCCTATTACGTATTCTTGGCCACCTAGTCAAAGATTAGTTGACCTATGCAGGGGTTTATTTCTGGGCTATAAATTCTGTTCCATTGGTTTATGTATCTGTTTTTATGCCAGTACCACATTGTTTTGATTACTATAGATTTGTAGTATATTTTGAATTCAGGTAGTGTGATATCTGCAGATATTTTCCTCTTTCTCAAGATGGCTTTGGCTATTTGAGGTCTTTTGTGGCTCCAGAAGAATTTTAGGATTGTTTTCTCTATTTACATAAAAAAATGCCATTGGAATTTTGATAGGGGTTGCATCGAAACTGTAGATCACTTTGGGTACATTCTAACAAATATTAATTTTTCTGATACATGAACACAGGATATCTTTCCATTATTTGTGTCTTCTTCAGTTTCTTTCATCAATGTCTTATATGTTTTTTTTCTATACAGATCTTTCACCTCCTTGGTTAAATTTATTCCAAAGTGTTTTATTTATTTATATATTTTTGCTGCTATTGTAAATGGCATCAGAGAGTTCATTGGTAGTGTATAGAAACACAACTGATTTTTGTATGTTGATTTTGTATCCTGAAACTTTACTGAATTCATTTATTAGTTCTAAGTTTTTTGTGTAGTCTTTCAGGTTATCTATCTCTCTATCTATCTATCTATCTATCTAAAAGCATGTTCTCTTCAAACAGAGACATAAAGAAAAAATATTTAATTTTCCACCATTGAGCATGATGTTAGCTGTGGGCTTGTCATATATGGCCTTTATTATGTCAAGGTATATTCCTTTTATATCTAATTTGTTGAGTTTTTATGATGAAAGTTTGTTGAATTTTGTCAAATGCTTTTTCTGCATCCTTTGAGATAATCATATGTAAATCAAATAACAGGGAGACTAAATAGTAGCAATTGGGCAAAAATATAGTCAAAAAATAGTTTAAAAACAAAGTTAAGGGTAAAATAAGGCATGCAATCCAATAAGCATTATGAGGGATGAAGGATCTCAGTTTTGTAAAAGAGGGAATCTTATAATGAATATGTAACATATATGTGGAACCTATATCTATGAAAACCAACATTATAAATAAAGTGAAATCCTGGCATCTTTCCCTCTAAAATTAGGGAAAAGTCAAGGATGTTAGCTCTCACCATTTCTGTTTAATATTGTACTGGAGGTGACAGCTAGTGCAATGAAGGAAGAAAAAATAAATTAAATAATGTATTCAAAGCAAGAAGTAATCCTTCTTTTTAGCAAACAACATTACTACCAATGTATAAAAATCTAAGGATTATACAAGGCAATTGCTAGAACTAATAAGTTAACTTAATAAGATTTTAAGATTCAAAATAAACATATTATCAGAACAGAATGAAAATAAAATTATTCCACTTATGATTGATATTAATTATATGCATCAATCTTTCAGAAATCATGATGCATCACAGTACACAAGTGTTTGTATACACAAACACATACTCACACAGATATATATGCATATTCATGTGTGTTGATTATCTGTCAGTTCTATTTTAGTAGTTCTGTTTTACATCTAGAACAGAACATTTTGGAAATAATGTAAAGGAAAGACATGGGGAAATAATTTTAGCTAATTTTCTAGTTCATTTTAACTTTTACTATTATTCATTTCACCTTATCATAGACCATGACAGCAGAGCAGTTATATGAAGAGACTTTTTTTTTAAATCTAAAATTCACTTCTTTTTACCTTTATATCCAAATGAGCAAAATGAAAAAATCTTTGAACATCCATACAAATATTATATAGTACTACAATAACAAAGAAAATTCATTCAAGTCTTCTATAATGCTTTATTTCTTATTTTTCTCCTAACTAAGCAATGTTTGTTAAAAGATGAAATGATTCCTGCTAAACATCTTTCCCTAAATTATAACTATAATAATAAATCTTTATTTATAATTCACTTTCATCAGTATGTAGGAGTTAATATAACATAGGAAAGTTATAGGCATAGTCATTTTGAACAAAGTGTGATTATGTTCATAAAATAACAACTATTCTTCTTTCTCCTTCATTTTATTTGGTGTTTAACTTACTTGTGCTCTAAACAATAAAGCAAAACCCTGTTTTCTCTCTAAATTATTTTATTGTCAATAATGACAAATTAAAGTGACTTGTCTATGACTTTTACAGCTCAACATAAATAGATCCACAGATATTTAATTTGTACCTACTTGTAGAGTACTTTTAGGGCAATATAAACTGCACTTCAGTATAAAAATAAGAATAGGATGCTGTAATATAATAATTAATTCCTGAAATTCATATATTTAATATCTGGGATATACCATCAAAAATGCTTATAAAAATGGAGTATATTAATATCTTTAATAGCACATGTGATAAGTATGTTTAATATTTAGGAAAATCATTAATAGCATTTATAAAAAATAGCATTTGGCAAAAATATAAAAATATACTTTTGATATTATTTTGATATTTTGATATACTTATTATACTTTTTATCTATAGATAGTACATATAACAAAATTAAATTATTATATCAATGTCTCAGAATCAAAGTGAAAATATTTTATGACCATTTTAATGCTAAAACATTATTTTAGAAAAATCAAAGTAATATATAACTGATTTTCATGGAAATCATTGTAAAAGTTAAAGTGGTCTACTCAATGTAACAAAATCATTTTACTTGGGGTCAGTTATTAACAAGGAATTAGATATAATCTTAATTCTCTATTTCTTTACTGTCGAACTTGAAAATATCACACAATAATTAAAGTGTAAGAAAATTCATGTTATGTATGTATCTTTCTTCTTATGGTATATATTTATATCTTAGGCCACACTGGAATATATCAATTGATATTTTAGAAAATAACAAAATAATCAAAACAAGTAAGAGAAAATTAAACCTCACAGAATAATTGCCAAATAAATTCAAAAGGGCTGAACAAAAGCAGAACTTTCCAGAATAAGGGCAATATTTATAATCACTTTGAAAAGTGCTTGGACCAGTTTAGTAATGATTATTTGATGAATGAATCAATCAAATCATGCAATCACATCTTTTTCATTAGAACTGATAAAAATCACTCTTCATTCATTGTTCAACAGACACTTACTGAATGCCTGTTATGTACCAGAGATACTAGAATGCAATCTCATGGAACTTAGAGCCTAGTAAAAATTTTAATGACATAATTTTAAAAGAGGAAGTTGTTTGGTTTGAATACATAAGCTTTTAAAGACATTGCCAAAATTATTTCAATTCTCTACTCAGGCGATTTAAATTATTAATGGAGAATTTCTTTGGTTCTGCTCTCATGTTTCATGAAACAGTTTTGTTAAAACTCTTTACATGTATTTTAGACATTAAGAAGCTTCTCAATGTATAGCCACATATTCAGTCACCTAAGAGTTTCCTGGTGCATATTATTCTCACTTCCATCTACATAATTTAAAATACAACAATTTTTGAAGCAAATTTTGATACTATCAAGCAAATTACATTCTATGCCACATGTGCTTTATCTGTATATCACAGTACCATAGTACTGCTTTTTCGTTAATTCTGCACTTATATGTAAGTATGTAGTCTCAACATCTAACCATTTAACTGTTTAGTTCTTTAAGTTACTTTAAATGGCTTCTTTGCAACAACATTAAACATACAGTTGTGAGGCCATACACACAGATATATTTATTAAGTTAATGTGAAATTTCTTTGCCTCTTTCTTTATGGACTCATTTAGTTGACTTCTATAAGCATATCTATCTAGCAGTGATTAAAGTTGTATTAGATTAATGTGTCTTTTCCAAACGGGACATTGTTTCAAGAGGGTCTGATATAAGAGAATTTGAGATGACTCCCTCTATTCCAAAGATAATTTTGGTAAAATGCACATTATTTTCACCCACATTAACTATTCTAATAAAACTTGTAGGCTGAAAACTGGGCCACACAAAATGGCATCACCAGAAAGTGAGATATATTGAAATTACCTCAAATGTTGTAGATGAATACCTTTAAAAAGTCTTTCAGTATTTCCAATCTCAAGGCTTTTAAAATCTGAAAACCTGGACTTGAACTGATATACCAAAATTCATGTCCTTCTATACTGTGATTTAAGAGAATGAAATTTAAGGAGAATGTGATGTTTATTTGATGTGACCTTTTTTTTTTTTTTTTTTGTGGTATGCGGGCCTCCCTCTGTTGTGGCCCCTCCCGTCGCGGAGCACAGGCTCTGGACGCGCAGGCTCAGCAGCCATGGCTCACGGGCCCAGCCGCTCTGCGGCACGTGGGATCTTCCCGGACCAGGGCACGAACCCGGCTCCCCTGCATCGGCAGGCGGACGCGCAACCACTGCGCCACTAGGGAAGCCCCTGATGTGACCTTTGATCTGATTTTTCAGAAACCTTTGAAATACAACTTTCGTAAAATTTTTCATCTTAATATGGCATGCGTATACATTATTTGAGAGAAGTACCTGCCTCACGTATCTGTTTTGACAATAAAATTAGAAAAAAATTTTAAAGCATCTAGAACAAATAAGGCATCAGAATACATTAGTTCCTTTCCCTTTCAAAGAAAATAAAACATAGATTGTCACAAGAACTCATGAAGAAAAGAAAGCATTCTATCTGTCTTGTGTCACTGTTTTAGACAAAATAATTATTTTTCACTGGTCCCCAGCCAATTAAATAAGCACCTTAAAAAAAACAAATAAACATTCCACAAATGAATTATCTTCTCTGACAAACTAGATGTTGTGCTGGAGAAATGTGTGTTATTTGACCCACAAATTGTTGCTATGTCCTACCTCTTAATACCAAATTGACAGATTCAGAGGGAAGCAAACATCACATGGCTCTAATCACTCGTGAGACTGTCTGGGTTAAGTCTGACAGTTAAGAGGCTGGAAACCCTGCACATAATATAACCTATTTTTCAATTAAGCAGATCTCACTTGGGAGGAGGGCAGTGTTCAATACTCTCACTTGAAAGGCACAATGAACAAATCAGTAAATATTTTTTTTTGTATTCTAGTTTTCTGAAGACTCTATTTTGAAACTCTGGTCAAGATAGGTAAATTGACTTTGCTTCCCTCCCTTCAAGAGCAGGTTTAGATGTCTTAAAGCTTTTTGTCAGTGACAACACTAGATTTGGGATGAAATGCTGTCATCCTTTGTTCCCCACAATGTCATGTTCAAAACTGGGTAAAGTGTACAAACAAATTGCATGGCATAGCAGGGTCAAGAAAGTTACAGGCAACTGCAGTGTACTTTCCTCATAGCCTAAAGGTACAATTATATAATTTCTCTGATAACCTTAAAAACTAGCCTTCATCAAACATTATTTAGAGTATAATGTGAGGGTTATAAATAAACTGTTGCCTCTTTAAGCAATCCAGAGGGACATAAAAGACAGATGGAGAACTGAATGTGGCCTATTGTTTTATATAGCTATCGTTTTTTTACAAATCCCCATTCACAAGAAAAGCCTTTGCTACCTGGCAGCTGTTGAATAGAGTGGGCTGAAAGCATCTTGCTAGAAAAACAGTGAAACCAGCAGCACAACAATGTGAGCTCAGTACTACAGTCTTCTTCTTTTTTTTTTTTTTAATAGATCTTCATTGGAGTAAAATTGCTCCACAATACTGTGTTAGTTTCTGTTGCACAACAAAGTCAATCAGCCATATGCATACACGTCCCCATATCCCTTCCCTCTTGAGCCTCCCTCCCACCCTCCCTAACCCACCCCTCTAGGTCATCGCAAAGCACCAAGCCGATCTCCCTGCGCTGTGCTGCCGCTTCCCACCAGCCAACTATTTTACATTTGGTGGTGTATATATGTCAATGCTACTCTCACCTCGCCCCAACTTCCCCATTCCACCCCATGTCCTCAAGTCCATTCTCTATGTCTAACTCTTTATTCCTGCCCTGCAACTAGGTTCATCAGTAACATTTTTTTTTTTTTAGATTCCATGTATATATGTTAGCATACGGTATTTGTTTTTCTCTTTCTGACTTACTTCACTGTGTATGACAGACTCTAGGTTCATCCACCTCACTACAAATAACTCAATTTTGTTTCCTTTATGCCTGAATAATATTCCATTGTATATATGTGCCACATCTTCTTTATTCTTCTTTATTGTAAATACTGCTGCAATGAACATTGCAGTACATGTCTCTTTTGATTTATGGTTTTCTCAGGGTACATGCCCAGTAGTGGGATTTCTGGGTCATATGATAGTTCTATTTTTAATTTTAGGGAACCTCCATTCTGTTTTCCATAGTGGTTGTATCAATTTACATTCCCACCAACAGTGCAGAAAGGTTCCCTTGCCCAGTAGTGGGATTTCTGGGTCATATGATAGTTCTATTTTTAATTTTAGGGAACCTCCATTCTGTTTTCCATAGTGGTTGTATCAATTTACATTCCCACCAACAGTGCAGAAGGGTTCCCTTTTCACCACACCCTTTCCAGCACTTACTGTTTCTAGATTTTTTATAATGGCCATTCTGGCCGGTGTGAGGTAATACCTCATTGATACTTTTGATTTGCATTTCTCTAATAATTAGTGATGTTGAGCATCTTTTCATGTGTCTCTTGGCCATCTGTATCTCTTCCTTGGTGAAATGTCTATTTAGATCTTCTGTTCCATTAATAAATGGATTGTTTGTTTTTTTGATATTGAGCTGCATGAGCTGCTTGTATATTTTGGGGATTAATCCTTTGTCTGTCGTTACATTTGCAAATATTTTCTCTCCCATTCTGAGGGTTGTCTTTTTGTCTTGTTTATGGTTTCACTTGCTGTGCAAAACCTTTTATGTTTAATTAACTCCCATTTGTTTATTTTTGTTTTACTTTCTGTTACTCTAGGAGGTGGGTCAAAAAAGATCTTTCGGTGGTTTATGTCAAAGAGTGTTTTTTCCTATGTTTCCCTCTAAGAGTTTTATAGTGTCTGGTCTTACATTTAAGTCTTTAATCCATTTGGTGTTTATTTTTGTGTATGGTGTTAGGAAGTGTTCTAATTTCATTCTTTTACATGTAGCTGTCCAGTTTTCCCAGCACCACTTATTGAAGAGGCTGTCTTTTCTCCATTTTACGTTCTTGCCTCCTTTGTCATAAATTAGGTGGCCATATGTTCGTGGGTTTATCTCTGGGCATTCTATCCTGTACCATTGATATATATTTCTGTTTTTGTGCCAGTACCACACTGTCTTGATTACTGTAGCTTTGTGGTATAGTTTGAAGTCAAGGAACCTGATTCCTCCAACTCTGTTTTTCTTTCTCAAGATTGATTTGGCTATTCGGGGTCTTTTGTGTTTCCATATGAATTGTAAAATTTTTTATTCTAATTCTGTGAGGAATGGCATTGGGAGTTTGATAGGGATTGAATTGAATCTGTAGATTGTTTTGGGTAGTATAGTCATTTTCACAATATTGATTCTTCTAATCCAAGAACATGGTATATTTCTCCATCTGTTTATGTCATCTTTGATTTCTTTCATCAGTGTTTTATAGTTTTCTGAGTACAAGTCTTTCACCTCCTTAGGCAAGTTTATTCATAGGTATCTTATTCTTTTGGTTGCAATGGTAAATGAGAGTGTTTCTTTAATTTCTCTTTCTGATTTTTCATTGTTGGTGTATAGGAATGCCAGATTTCTGTGCATTAATTTTTTGTATCCTAAAACTTTACCAAATTCTGATGAGTTCTAGTAGTT
>NC_041220.1:18000035-18010983 GCF_002837175.3 Physeter macrocephalus
TTCTGTGCATTAATTTTGTATCCTGAAACCTTACCAAATTCATTGATGAGTTCTAGTAGTTTTCTCTGGCATCTTTAGGATTTCCTGTGTATAGTATCATGTTATCAGCAGTGACAGTTTTACTTCTTCTTTTCCAATTTGTATTCCTTTTATTTATTTTTCTTCTCTGATTGCTGTGACTAGGACTTCCAAAACTATGTTGGATAAGAGTGGCAAGAGTGGACATCCTTATTTTGTTCCTGATCCTTGTGGAATGCTTTCAGTTTTTCACCATTGAGCATGATGCTTGCTGTGGGTTTGTCATATGTGGCCTTTATTATGTTAAGGTAGGTTCCCTCTATGACCATTTTCTGGAGAGTTTTTAACATAAGTGGGTGGTGAATTTTGCCAAAAGCTTTTTCTGCATCTATTGAGATGACCATATGGTCTTTACTCCTTAATTTGTTAATATGGTGTATCACATTGATTGATTTGCATATATTGAAGAATCTTTGCATCCCTGGGATAAATCCCACTTGATCATGGTGTATGATCCTTTTAATGTGCTGTGGGATTCTGTTTGCTAGTATTTTGTTCAGGATTTTTTCATCTATGTTCATCAGTGATATTGGTCTATAATTTTCTTTTTTTGTGATAGCATTTTCTGGCTTTGGTATCAGGTTGATGGTGCCTTCATAGAATGAATTTGGGAGTGGTTCTCCCTCTGCAATTGTTTGGAGGAGTTTGAGAAGGATGGGTGTTAGCTCTTCTCTAAATGTTTGATAGAATTCACCTGTGAAGCCATCTGGTCCTGGAGTTTTGTTTGTTGGAAGATTTTTAATTAAGGTTTCAATTTCATTACTTGTGATAGGTCTGTTTATATTTTCTAATTCTTCCTGGTTCAGTCTTGGAAAATTGTACCTTTCTAAGAATTTTTCCATTTCTTCGTGGTTGTCCATTTTATTGGCATATAGTTGTTTGTACTAGTCTCTTATAATCGTTTGTATTTCTGCAGTGTCAGTTGTGATTTCTCCTTTTTTCATTTTTCATTTTACTGAATTGTGTCCTCTCCCTTTTTCTCTTGATGAGTCTGGCTAAGGGTTTATTAATTTTGTTTATCTCCTCAGAGAACCAGCTTTTAGTTTTATTGATCTTTGCTATTGTTTTCCTCATTTCTATTTCATTTATTTCTGCTCTGATCTTTATGATTTCTTTCCTTCTACTGACTTTGGGTTTTGTTCTTCTTTCTCTAGTTGTTTTAATAGTAGGGTTAGATTGTGTATTTGAGATTTTTCTTGTTACTTGAGGTGAGATTGAATTGCTGTAACTTCCCTCTTAGAACTGCTTTTGCTGCATCCCATAGGTTTTGGGCTGTTGTGTTTTCATTGTCATTTGTTTCTATGTATTTTTTTATTTCTTCTTTGATTTCTTCAGTGGTCTCTTGGTTATTTAGTAGTGCACTGTTTAGCCTCCATGTATTTGTGTTTTTTACACTTTTTTTCCTGTAAATTATTTCCAACCTCATAGCGCTGTGGTCAGAAAAGATGCTTGATACGATTTCAATTTTCTTAAATTTTCCAAGCTTTGATTTGTGACCCAAGATGTGATCTATCCTGGAGAATGTTCCATGCACACTTGAGAAGAAAGCGTATTCTGCCTCTTTTGGGTGGAATATTTTATAAATATCAATTAGATCTATCTGGTCTATTGTGTCATTTAAAGACCATTTTATTAATTGTTTTGGGTCTGTTTTTGTAGGTCTTTTTCTTCTCTTGAGTTTCCGGCTTAGAGAAGTTTCTTTAGCATTTGTTGTAAAGCTGGTTTGGTGGTGCTGAATTCTCTTAGCTTTTGTTTGTCTGAAAAGCTTTTGACTTTTCCATCGAATCTGAATGAGATCCTTGCTGGGTAGAGTAATCTTGATTGTAGGTTTTTCTCTTTCATCACTTTAAGTATATCCTGCCACTCCCTTCTGGCCTGCAGAGTTTCTGCTGAAAAATCAGCTGATAACCTTCCCGGGATTACTTTTTATTTTATTTTTTGTTTTTCCCTTGCTGCCTTTAATATTTTTTCTTTGAATTTAAGTTTTGTTAGTTTGATTAATATGTGCCTTGGTGTGTTTTTCCTAGGGTTTATCCTGTATGGGACTCTCTGTGCTTCCTGGACTTGGGTGACTATTTCCTTTTCCCTGTTAGGGAAGTTTTCGACTATAATCTCTTCAAATATTTTCTCAGACCCTTTCTTTTTTTCTTCTTTTGGGACCCCTATCATTTGAATATTGGTGCTTTACTGTTTCCCAGAGGTCTCTGAGAATTCAATTCTTTTCATTCTTTTTTCTTTATTCTGCTCCTCGGTGGTTATTTCCACCACTTGTCTTCCAGCTCACTTATTCGTTCTTCTGCCTCAATTATTCTGTTATTGATTCCTTCTAGTGTATTTTTCATTTCGGTTATTGTGTTGTTCATCTCTGTTTATCTGTTCTTTACTTTTTCTAGATCTTTGTTAAACATTTCTTGTATTTTCTCAATCTGTGCCTCCATTCTATTTCTGAGATTCTGGATCATCTTTACTATCATTACCCTGAATTCTTTTTAGGTAGATTGCCTATTTCCTCTTCATTTATTTGGTCTTGTAGGTTTTTACCTTGCTCCTTCATCTGTGACATATTTTTTTCCATCTCTTTTTTTTTTTTTTTTATGAGTGGGTTTGTGTTCCTGTCTTACTGGTTGCTTGGCCTGAGGTTTCCAACACTGGAGTGTGTATGCTATTGGGTAGAGCTGGGTGTTGGTGCTGAGATGAGGAACTCTGTTTGACCTCACTCCGATGAATATTCCCTGGAGTCTAAGGTTCTCTTTTCGACCAGTGGTTCAGACTTAGAGCTCCCACCTCGGGAGTTTCAGTCCAACCCAGGCTGGTGAACCAAGATCCCGCAAGCCGCGTGGGGCAGCAAAAAAAAAAAAAAAAAAAAAAAAGAGAATAACAAAGTAAAAAATAAAATTAGACTAGGAAACTAATAGATATGTTAGAAAGAATATAAAAATAAAAATATAGATGAATCAACAACCGGAAGAGACATCAGTACCACAATAGTAAAAAAGAGGAGGAGAGAAAAGAAAAAAAAGAGGGGGAGAAGGCCTTGGCTGTGGATGATGGGCCCTAAGCAAGGGCGAGGTTTGGGTGGTGGGTGGGGTCTATGCTTAGGACCCACAGGGCTGGAAAAGGCCCTGGGGGCTGTGGTGGGGTGGGGTTTAGGCTCAAGGAACAGAAGGGGCCCAGGTGTGCCCCCCACCCCTGGTCTCAGAGGGCAGGGGACCTCACCTGAGAGCCCAGCAGGCTTCCTGGGCTCGAGTGGGTGGGGCAAACCCTCTGGTTTCTCTTCAGATGTATAGTCTTCTTAAGATGAAGGACTTGAAACTTTGGTTTTAAAGATATAGTTCATAAAATAATATCAAGAAGCCTTTTTATTTTGCTATTCATTTCCAAGTAGGCTGCAGCTATCAGAGTTTCAAATACTCTAGCATCCTTAGGCTTCACTAGCTGCATTTTAACCTCTGCCACATGGCATGTGAATGTGGCTTGTTTAGTTAGTTTTATGACATAATTAATAGGCATTGTCAGAGACTCATTTTTGATCAAGAGGGAGTTGGCAGCCCTTAGTTGCTTTCATTCTAGGCTTTGAGAAAGGTGCCAGATGGTATGTCCTACTACAAACTGCAATGTGGAAGACGTCCTTTTTAGGACACTTTCGAATCCTTTTTGGCCAACTTCATTGACTCCTGCAGAAGTTCAGTTAGTTACAGTTTCACTAAACTTGCTATAGGTACATAGATTGTTTCTGGACTCCCTCTAAAACTTTATTGATGTAAAAATAATTTGATTTTTTTCTCATCTATTTGGCTTAGAGAGGAGGCAACGTGAGATACTGGAAAAAAGTGTTTCCACTATACATAAATTTCAGTCCAAGCCCTGCCAGAAACAGACTCTTTCCAGGTCTCAGTTGCTTCATCTTTGTAATGAGGCACTGGGCTGAATGATCTGATCTCTTCTCACTGGAAAAATCCATGGTCCTGTGGGTCTTCCTAAGTGTAATCAATCACAAACTTTATGCTGCTTGAAGTAGATCCTTGCTTGGCTTTCACAAATTAAAATGTGTGGTTTTGAAGATTTGTGAGACTCCTTGAAGTTCCATGACAGGTAGCAATTTCTAATTTTGCTGAGGAACAAACTTTATTTGCACACAGTGCAAGACTACATGCAGGAGTCATATTTATTATAACAAAATCCAGCCCTCCACCCACCATTTGTATCTCAATGTTGAAGTCTTATGTTATCTTGTTATCAGTAGATTCCAAAGGGATTACTTCTTTTTTTTCTTTTTCTTTTTTTTTTTTTGTTTGGTATATCTTGTTTCATTTTATGGTAGAAGCTTATAATGTAATATATTCTATTACTTTAAAAATTAGTCTTTTATATAAAACTTGCATTAATCATCAAAATTAACTAAACATAGCTGTAGAATGGAAACCAGAAGCATAAGGACCCATGGAAAAGTCTCGTATGTCTCCATACTTTCAATTCATATCAGAATCATCTAACTTCTCCATCTTAAGCATTCACATATTCCAAAAGCTTTGATGCTTTATGTAAATCAATATATGTATATACTGCTTAAAAGACATTCATGTTTATTCTCTAAATTAGCAGAATTATATATGTATATATGAGAAAACCTTAATAAGTGATATAAATTATGGTGCAAATTATCCTAAAAATTTCAAAATCAATTCTTGACTTTTAGAAATGCCTGGTGTAGTCTTCTGTTTGGTATGCATATCACTAAGTATTGCCTCAGTACATCCACGATTTGACACAGAGAACTACATCAAAGTTTTCTAAAAATGTCTCCCATTTAATTGATAGTAATTAAATGTCTCAATAAGCAGAGAATTTCTCTTCAGATCAACATTGTTTATAGTCCTAACTTCTCCTTCAGCTTCTGTTAAATTAATAGCAAATGCATTTAAATATTTTCTAGCTCATGTCTGAGATCCTTATAGATTCAATTTTCTTTTATAACTAAAACATGACAATAAATCTGAATCTCATATTTAATAGAATTAAAGTAATCCTTCAGGTCATGTGAGAGGTGGCACAAAGTCATGGTTAAGAACATGGGCATGTTGCCAGGCTGTCTGAGTTAGAATCCTGGTTCTGCTGTTTAAGTTTGAAATAATCTATAAGTGCCTCAGTTTCCTTGCCTATTGAATGAGGAAGACTCAGATGTGTTGGAATGGTGTCTGGACCTTGATTTATTGTTAATATTGATGCCATTAATGCCTGTAACTAGCTGTCATGCAGTGAATTAAATAGAGGTAATATTTAACTGAGAAGTTTGAAAACAGGGATTTGCACTCCGGGCATCTCTTAGCCCCAAGTTATTCCCACAGGCTCCTTCCATCTTCTTCCCCCTTTGCAAAAATTCCCACTCTGCTACAAGAATCATCAATCCCTGGTCTTTGCCTGAGGTGTCCCAATTACCCTCTATCTACTAGCTGTCGCCATCTCTGTCTGCTTTCGCAAAGTCCTATGGAGGCTACAGTCTACCCGTGAGCTATTTGACAGTAGCCGAGGTAGGACCATTGGTGGGGCTACAACCTTATGGAGGGAGATGAATAATAAGCATTTGTCTTCCAAGATGCTAACACTGCCTCTAGAGATGCCACCTTCCCATCTTTCCTTCTGGTACGTGGGCCTGGCTTTGGGCAGAGGGAAACAGGAGTGGATGGGGCAGTTCAAGAGCTGCAGTGAGCGCAGTGAGCCATCTGGCAGTTGAGCAGACTGGCTAGGGCCAGTGTGGCTCTAAATCATGACTACTCTGATGTCTCTGTAACATGAGACACAGGATGGACATGAGATAAGGGAAGACCCCCGGGCATTACTAGGTGAGGAGCCCATGTTGTTGCCTAAGGGCTAATCTGTTAGATTGGTCAGTGATGGCACTATACAAGATAATAGCTGCCAACTTCAGAGAAGAAGCAGAATTCTAAAAGCCCTCATTAAAACAGACATTAATCCTTTAGGTGCTGGGGAGGTATAAAGTGGTCCCAGGAGAGGGTTGGGGCTATTTATCAACAGATATAGACATAGTTCAACAACAGGTAAAGCCATCCCAATGTGTGTTGACTAAATATCAGTTCTATCCATATTGACACTGGAACCTCCATATTCTCCCATCCCTCAGGCATGGACTAGTATTCTGAGGCAATATGGGAACCTCAAAGGTATCTATCTGTCTTCAGGTAGGTGCACAGAAGGTACTGAATAGGTGTTTACTGAATGAGTGACTGGATGAATGAATGTACCAATAGAAAGAATTTTTTCCTGTCTTATCTTGTCAAAAAGGTTGGACCACTTACTAGTACTGATTATTTGAATAGATCTTACGCTTGAGGTGTGCTGAAAACTCTCTTAACACCAGTGAAATAGAGGACTACTGAAATGAGCAGAGGCTTTGAAGTCAGATACATCATAATTCAAATTCCAGTTTTGTTCCTACCATCTTTAGTGATCACAAACAAATCATTTCTGCTCTCTGAAACTATGATACAATAATACTCATTTTCTCATTATTAAAGATAAAAATGTTTTCTTTACAAACGTGTTAGGAAAGTAAGGAAACATACATAAAGTGTATGTACCTAGTGCCTGGAAAAAATTAATAATAAGTAGTACCTGTTATTGTTGTATATTGGTATTGTTATCAACACACTGCTTTAGATTATCAGCCTTCCCTTGACTGGGAAGGAAAGTCTTAATATTCAGGTCAATCTCCCATGACTTCAATTAGCTAAATTCTGGTTTCTTTTACTCCTACATACCCAGGTTATAAGTTCGCTGCATACTTAAAACCCAGGCCTCTTTGTCTAACAATAATTCAGAACACAGTCCTTGACATCTTTTTTCACTAAAATCTATATGTAATTAATGAATTCTCCACTAATCGTCAGAAAACGCTTTGAGGAGAGAATAGAAACACAGGAAAAATACACTTTCTGATGTATACCCTAACAATCTGCCAAGCATCCTGATTCTTACTACTACTGAGTATTAACACTTATTATCTTAATTACGTGTAACACTTCTCTAGAAATCAGATAATTATTTCACTCTGTGGACTTGTGAACCCAGAACCCAAGTTAAAAGCTTCAGGTAAAGGTTATCTGGTTCCCATAATTGTATTAACACATACTGGGAAAAACAGGTATTCTAACCCTGTGCTTTGTAGAGCATTTCTCTATCTCTAGGTTTGAACTGGTTTTAATTTGAAATGGTCTTAACTATCACAGGCTACTTAATGTAAAATGTATGTAAAAAAGGACAAATTATCAAAGTTGGAAGATTAGTCTCTAGCCAGTAGGAGCTGGAAGTAGCAGAGGGGGTCACAGCACTTTGCCTGCAGATGGATGGGTCACCAATGTGGGGTGAAAAATCTTAATGCGACTTTTCAGTACATAATTTGGAGCAGACATTCAGATCTTTACTATGAGATAGTAACTTAACCAAGATAACCATTTGAAATAAAAATGGTTTTAACATCCCAGGTCAGTTGTATTTCAGTGTCATTTGTTCCTACTAGAGAACCATGGTTTATAAAATAAACCATGTGTGGTGTGTGTATGTAGAAGACACAAGAAAAGCATAAGATGCTCCCTCCCATCATTTCTTCCTAAAAATAAAAGTAATTTCACAGAACCCTTAAAACCATCCCAATTTTTAAATCCTGCATATGTCAGTAACTTTCTTGTATACATGTGATTCCTGTTGGGTAAGTGTAGTTTCCCAATACAGAGCAGAACTTATTGTTTATACCTCCTTATTTATAAAAGATTCCTAAATCTAAAAATATGAAGAGAACTCATCAATGAAAGAGAATGCGTTTTCATAAATGCTCAGCATCAGAGTATTAACAGGTTAAATCACTAGTATGAAAATCAATCTAAGGTACAAAATAGGTCCAAACAGTATCATGAGGAAAATCTTTCATAAATTATGTTGCTATAATTTATGCCTTTAGGCTAACTGGGACAGTTAAAATTAAAATCATCAAGGTAGAATCTGAACTGAATATACATTCCTAAATGATGTAGTTTATATAGTATGTGCCTTATAACCATAATGAATTATAAGTCTATTTTTTATTGTGAAAACATGTTGAATCTAATATAGAAAGCCTATAGTGGCTAAAAGGCTACGTCTTTAATTTTTACAATGTAGGGAATTGACCAAACATCAAACAGATAAACATTTGAAAACGACCAAAATATTTGTATTTATTATGATACTAACTTGTAAATTGTTGATGTAACCTAGACTTTATATTAGAGTTGTGTTACTGACGGCATGAGGACTAAACTAGTTTTCCTAAACAAAGCTCATTAATGGTATATATTTATGTGTATTTTGTAGGAAAAATACCACTAAAATTCAAGCTGTTCTTTTACCATTTCCGGGATCTGATAGTACTATTAAACCAAACTTTTCATTTCGGTTAGTTCTTATTCAGACCAATATCAATTTCTTAGATTAATGCTGGAGGCAATAAAATCCCAAGAGAAGAAGACATTTCCATTTTTTTGTTTATCATGATCAAAAATGTATAAAACTCACTATAACTATACTTTAATAATGCCTAGAGCACCAAACAAGAGACTTCAGGTATTCACTTGAAACAACCGGCAGAATTATTTGTTTTATTTCTAACTTCAGTTTTAACAGCATATCCATCACTGATGTTGCTACAATTTCGCATACTAGTTTTTATAAGAGCAGAAATTATGCTATTCTTCATGCCAATATAGTCTCATAATCCCTTGTCATATTTTAATAGAATAAGCCAAAAGAAATACACTTTAAGATCAAGTAGTTGATGCAAAGCTAGAGTAATTTAGGGTACACATTTTTCTCTAGTTATTAAGTAACATTTGTCATTATTTCATATTTTTAAGATGACTCATTTAGAGGCAATTGCAAGAGCTATGTAGATGTATATCTTAAAATATAAGATCAGTTGTCTGTCAGTGGTAGTTGCAGTAACCACATACTACAATCCTCAGGACTGCTCACAGACCAGCAAGACGGGCCTCTGCCTGATGCCCTGTGCTTAGAGACCCTGCACACAACAAACTCACAACGATAAATGTGTTAAAGGATGCACGAAGGCCCTGGTCATTGGAATGCAGTGCTCAGTACTGGCACAGCATAACCCATAACATTATAAATCCACTTCTATGACTAACACTGTTCACACCATGGGAACATTCCACATTTTTTCCCTCAAATATAAAAGGTGACTCCATCCAGACGCCATGAAGGTTTCTGGTGTGTGTTCCTGTCAACACTGGACACAGACATATTTCAAAGAAAGGAGATGATTTGAGTAGTGGAAGTACTTAAGTAAGAGAGGAGACAAAGTAACTGTCAGATCCTTCCTCTCAGGACAAATGCAATAGCCTTTTTTTTTCTGTTTTATTGAGGTATAATTGACAAATGCAATTTTTATATTTAGGCTATAAAAGTGATGTTCTGATATATATATACATTGTGAAATGAACACGACAAGCTAATTAACATATCCATTATCTCACATGGTTAACACTTTTGTGTGTGTGCGTGTGTGTGTGTGTGTGTGTGTGTGTGTGTGTGTGGTCAGAATGCTTAGGATTTACCCTCCTAGCAAATTTCAAGTATAAAATACAGTATTGTTACCAACAGCCACCAAGCTGCACATTAGATCTACAGAACATATTCATCTTGTGTAACTGAAACTGTCTACACTTTACCAAGATTTCCCCATTTCCCCTACCTCCCAACCCATGACAGCTATTATTCTATTCTCTTCTTCTCTGAGTTTGACTATTTTAGATTCTACCCATAAGCGAGATCATGCAGTATTTGTTTTTTTGTGCCAGGCTTATTTCACTTAGTATAATGTCCTTCAGGTTGATCCACATTGTCACAAATGGCAGAATTATTTTCTTCTTTAAGGCTGAATAATATTCCATTGTGTGTGTGTATCACATTTTCTTTATCCATTCATCTTTTTATGACCATTTAGGTTGTTTCCATATCTTAGCTATTGGGAATATTGATGCAGTGAACATCGGGGTCCAGTATCTTTGAGATACTGATTTCATATATATACCCAGAAGTTGGATTGCTGGATCATATTGTATTTCTATTTTTAATTTTTTGAGGAATTTCCATACTGTTTTCCACAATGGCTGTACCAATTTATATTCCCATAAACAGTGTACAAGGGCTCCCTTTTCTCCACATCTTTGATAGCATTTGTTATCTCTTGTCTTTTAAATAAGAGCCATTCTAACAGTTGTGAGGTGATAGCTCATTGCGGTTTTGATTTGCGTTCCCTGATGCTTAGTGACATTGAGCACCTTTTCATGTACCTGTTGCCCATTTGTATGTCTTCTTTTGAGAATTGTCTATTCAGGTCTTTTGCTTATTTTTTATTTAGGTTTTTTCATTTTTTGCTATTGAGTTGTAGGAATTGTTTACATATTTTGGATATTAACCTCTTATCATAGACATGGTTTGCAAATATTTTTTTCCCATTCTGTAGGTTGTCTGTTCACTCTGTTAATTGTCCCTTTGTTGTGCAGAAGCTTTTAATTTTATGTAGCCCCATTTGTTTATTTTTATTGTTGTTGCCTATGCTTTTGGTGTCATATCCAAAAACTTATTGCCAAGACCAATATCAAGAAGCATTTCCTCTATATTTTCTTCTATTAGTTTTTTTGGTTGTTGTTAACATCTTTATTGGAGTATAATTGCTTTACAATGGTGTGTTAGTTTCTGCTTTATAACAAAGTGAATCAGTTATACATATACACATGTTCCCATATCTCTTCCCTCTTGCATCTCCCTCCCTCCCACCCTCCCTATCCCACCCCTCTAG
>NC_041220.1:18011196-18044339 GCF_002837175.3 Physeter macrocephalus
AGGGTATATGCCCAGTAGTGGGATTGCTGGGTCGTATGGTAGTTCTATTTGTAGTTTTTTAAGGAACCTCCATACTGTTCTCCATCATGGCTGTATCAATTTACATTTATTAGTTTTATGTTTACATCTTTAATCCATTTTTAGTTGATTTTTGTATATGGTGAGAGATAAGAGTCCAATTTCATTCTTCAGCATGTGGCTGTCCAGTTTTCCCAACACTGTTTACTAAAGAGACTATCATTTCCTCATTGTCAAAGACACTGTAAGAAACTAAAACTACTGGCCAATATTCCTGATGAACATAGATGCAAAAATAGTCAACAAAATACAAGTAAATTGAATTCAACAGCACATTAAAAGGATTATAGACCATGACCAGGTGGGATTATTTACCCCTGGGATGCAAGGATGATTCAATATACCACATTAACAGAATGAAAGATAAAAACCACATGATCATCTCAATAATGTAGAAAAAGACTCTGATAATTCAACATCCATTTACGATAAAAACTCTCAACAATATAGGTATATAAGAAACTTCCTCAAAACAATAAAGGCCACATAAGAAAATTCCACAGTTACCATCATACTCAGTGAGGAAAAACTGAAAGCTTTTCCTGAAGATTTGCTACAAGGCAAGGACACTCACTCTCAGCACTCTTTTTAACATAGTACTGGAAGTCCTAACTAGAGCATTTAGCCAAGAAAGAGAAATAAAAGCATCCAAATCAGAAAGAAAGAAGAAAAATTATCTCTGTTTGCAGATGACATGATCATATATATAGAAAAGCCAAAAGAAGTAACAAAAAGCTGTTAGAAGTAATAAAAGAACTCAGTAAAGTTGCAGGATGCAAATCAACATACAAAAATCAGTGGCATTTCTATATGCTAACAACAAACTATCTGGAAAGGAAACAGAGAAAACAATCCCATCCACAATAATGAATACAAATTCTCTGTGCTTTGTGACCACCTAGAGGGGTGGAATAAGGAGGGTGGGCGGGAGGGTAACGCAAGAGGGAAGAGATATGGGAACATATGTATATGTATAACTGATTCACTTTGTTGTAAAGCAGAAACTAACACACCATTGTAAAACAGTTATACTCCAATAAAGATGTTAAAAAATATAAGCTAAAAAAAATAAAATAAAATAAAAAATAAAGTAATAAAAACAAAAAAACAAATACTTAGGAATAAACTTAACCAAAGAGGTGAAATACTTATACGCTGAAAAGTACAAAACATGGATGAAGGAAATTAAGAAAAATAGATAAATGGAAAAACATCTTATGTACATGGGTTAGAAGAATTAATTGTTAAAATGTCCATACTACCCAGAGTGATCTACAGATGCAATGCAATCTCTATCAAAATCCCAAAGAAATTCCTCACAGAAATATTTTAAAAATCCTGAAATTCATATAAAACCACAACAGACTCTGAATAGCCAAAGCAATCTTGAGCAGGAGAAACGAAGCTGGAGGCATCACACGTCCTGGTTTCAAAAATATATTACAAAGCTACAGTAATCAAAACAGTGTGGTATTAGCATAAAAATAGACACATAGACCCATGGAACAGATTAGAGCTCAGAAATAAATCCACACATTTGTGGTCAACTGATCTTTCACAACGGTGCCAAGAACAGGAATGTAATAGAGTTTTACATAACAAGGCATCATTTTCAGTAGCACAGAGCATCCCTTTTCCTTTTTTCCCTTTATGTACCATAAATTGGCATTGTTTTTACAACAGTTTAAAGTTGCATGGTGGCACAGAACATTATAGAGTATTAATAACTCATATTACTCTTAAGTATGTACAGATGTGTCAACATGCGTGCAGCATGAAACTATTTTTTTATACTGGCAGCAAGATAAACACTGAATCCTAGAATTGTGTACAGTTTCCTTTTTATAAAAATATTTAATAAGATTTATTTGGATTTTTATATTATTAAATAAAAATTACAGTTCTATATGTTAAATTTAAATTTTGATATTCACTAGTCATGATGCATTTGACCTTTAATTTTAATAATTTAAAATTTTAGAAGAAATACAACTAATTAATTACTTATTAATTTTAATAATTTAAAATTTTTAGAAAACATTTGAAAATAACAAGAAAAACAATTTTAATAATTTTATACTTATTTTAAAATTCTGAATATATAGCCATATTTCATATGCTTTTTAATGCAATTACCATGTATTTTATAATCCTAATTTAAATCATTACTGTCAAGAGAACAAAATTATTTGAAAGATCTTGATTATGACAACACAATTAGTGATTTTACTGAAATGAAAACAAGAAAAATAAATTTAATGGAATAAAGGTGTGATGATTTTGAATTATGTACGTCTTTATTTTATTACTCATGAAAACGCTGCTGGCCAATCATCAATTCACTCAGGTAGGCACAGTAATTAAATTCAATCATCTTTGATATTGCCAATTCCAAAATATGAAAACTATAGCTTTATACCTACTTTTCTTAATTTTGAGTTATAAAGGTATATCTTTTTTTTTTTAAAGGTATATCTTTTAAGACAGGATGATAGAACATATTGAATTTTAAAGTTTATTAGCTTGATGTATAACTTTAAGATATTTGGACATAAGGAGTCTAGGCTTCCATTTGTAGTGTTACCCTCGACCAACCTTGAGGTGGGCTGGCAGATTCTGGTCCCAGGTGGTAAACTCCTTTCTGCTTCATCTTATTTTGTGGTTGCTCAAGAGTCAACCTACACCTAATCCCTAACTAATAGATCACTACAGTGGTTTACCTGCAGATTTCAGCTTCACCACATTTTTGATGTGAACGTCAGCTAACCCAGTTTACAGTCACTTATTTTCATGGTATTCCATTAAAGCTGAATTGTACCTAAAATTTGTCAACTAGGTCACTTGTAAGGGTATTGTTATTTAAAAGAACAAATTCAAAAGCAAACTAACTAAAATAAAAACCCAACTATGAACATGCCTATGAACATCTATTACTTTTCGGTTTGTGTTTGCGTAGCAAAGCAAGGAGGCACCATGTAAACTGCTCCATATTGTGGGAGAGATGTGGTCAAAACTGCTTCTTCAAAAGATGTGACTTGCACAAAATGAGATTCTACAGGAAGAACATACATGATCTGTTTATTTTTTCTTTCCAAGATGGATAATTTCATGATGATGGATTATTCTAAAAACGTCCAGATTGTATCACATTTTATAGATAAGGTTTCCAATAATTAGAATGTCAATATTCTGAAATAATAACAAAAGATATCTGCTATAATGTGCTTTGATGGTTGGGTCAACACTAAATATGTTATATGCAATATTTAAATTTGGAATTTTGTTTTTAAGGTACAATAAATTTCACCCACTGTCTTCAAGTATATGACTCATTAATAACTTTACAACACTATCTCCAAACATATTAAGTTGAATTGAAAACTACTGAGAGAAGCAAGATCAAGCAGAATCAACCATGATTGTGCCAATATACAGAAAATATTATGTCATATGCTAGTGAAAAACAGCATGGCCTGGTAAACTGCAGGGAAATGAGGCATAGGTGGAAGGACAAGTACCAGGGAATAGACCCCTGAACCTCCTTCATGGCAGAGTAAGTTGTAGAGTAATTGTACCAGCTGTTTCACTGGAAGAAAGTCTAGCCTTTTCATAGAATATGAAATAGTAAAGGGCATCTCAGCAGTCCTTGTATTTCCTGGATGAGGAGAAAGATGCTACTGGGGACAGAGTACCAGGCTTAACTAAGAAAATACGGACATTAATGGGACACTTTGTATCACAAGGAGTACTTGACCAGCAGACTGTGTAGAGAATTGCTTTTTCTAAGAAATTAAATTTTCTTTAAAAAATCACTAGACCAGTTATTATTGCATACACATACATATGTATGTAAATATGTACTTACTAGATTTAAACTTTAAAATAGCAAAGACTGTTGTAGCCAGTGGGTGTATTAAGGAAATATACACAAGCATTCTCAAATAAATACATATGCTTCAGAAATAACATTTAAAAAATATAAATCCTAGAGTTTTCTGTCGCTATTATCCACACACTCTTCCCCTACTCATTTGACTAGGCATTCTATGTACCTTGGGGGAGGAATAACCCAGCAGAAAAACAATGAATTAATAAATGCTGAAAGAAATTATGTTTTAATTTCTGCATTAAATATTGATATAACCCATATAAAGAAAAGCTCTCTGAAGTCCTCAATATCTTTTAAGACTGTAAAGTGTTTGGTGACCAAAATATTTGGGAATCACAGCTAGGAACCAAGGTGGTTCCACATCCCTACTTATATGGAACTGAAGGGGACCTGTTAGAGAACTCTCATCAAAAAATATATTCATTAACCATTTATATACGTATAACAAACAACAAAATAACTTCAGTATTTGAGTGACATTTTAATTGTTATTTAGTTTGGATAGAACATATGCAGGCTCTGGACTATACTACAAACCATTTGAAGACAGCATTATAGTTTAATCCAAGGGTCTTCTTACTTCATTTACAAAAGTTGACTTTAGATCTCTACAGAACTGGAGAGGGATCTACTTCATAAAAAGAAGTAAACTTATCTTTTTAGGATGTCTCTCACATGGCACTGCATTCTTATATACTCTCAGATTTCATGTCAGCTCATAAAGCTTGTTGGAAAGCCTCAGAATGCATTACTTTTTTACTTTTTTTTTTTTTTTTGTGGTACGCGGGCCTCTCACTGTTGTGGCCTCTCCCGTTGCAGAGCACAGGCCCCGGACGCGCAGGCTCAGCGGCCATGGCTCACGGGCCCAGCCGCTCCGCGGCATGTGGGACCTTCCCGGACCGGGGCACGAACCCGTTGTCCCCTCGGCAGGCGGACTCTCAACCACTGCGCCACCAGGGAAACCCACCTTTTTACTTTTGAGGTAGCTAGTTCAGCTAAAGTTTTATTTACACAATAAGGAGAGAAAAAGAAAAGTGTTTTGGCCCACTGCAAATATCCTATGAGCATCAAAGCCAGTTCAGTGATATAATGATTATTTTTGGCTTCTGAGCAGTTTACCTGCAGTACTGGACATGACCCCCTTCGTATTACATGATAAATAGTAAACAGGGGGGAAATGTTGCCCAGGCTTAACTGACCTAGTGGACACACATTTAAAAGAATTGGAAGAGTAAAGCTATGGCACACTAGTGCATATTCTGTTAACTTGAGATAGAACACATCTATCATATCCCAACAACAATTCATTGTGATATGGTTTCTTTCAGCATTTGACCAGTAATTTGGACATGATCCTCCTAAGGGAGCTGAGCATTTATAGATGAGGCTTCATATTATATTGATGGATCTGTTAAATTAGATTTTTCCTAGTAGCTATTGAGCAATTAACCTACTAAAATTCCACCTTCTCACCCCCCTTGACAAGAGCTTTTATGTACTTCATCACATACAATCACCAGAACTAGAATACTGCCTGCAACAATCCTATTGGAACTAAAGAGGAATGTGACACACGGTATTAGGGACTTCTTAAACACCTCCTAGCATGGATGAAAAAGGGTGTCCTTTATTCATATTCTTTCGTGAATTACATCTACTAAAAAATGGCAACATTCCCAGATCAGGGCATGTCACTATAATTGTTCAATCCACAGACAGGGCAAGTAAGATCTGCTTAAAAGATTTATTGAGCACTTTCTGGGTCAGGCATGGTGCCAAGTATTTTATATCCATTTTCTCACATGATCCCCAGAAAAACATTATAAGGGGTTTACTGCCATCATCCCAATTTTTTAGGTGAGGAAATGAGGTTCAAAAAGGTGAAATAAATTGCCCTAAATCACGAAGTTAGTAAATGGAAGAGGCTAGGATGATAATTTTTTGAATTACAACTATTTCATAGATTAACCAATGTACTTATTAATTCATTAGCTATATTCCGACAAGTGAGATTTGTTTGGATTAGGGATTCACATTCCAGGTAAAAACCAGAAAGCACACTTGGCCAAGCTACTTAAAATAATAAAATACACATTTGAATGGAAAGATTATTTTCTGAAACTGATTTCATGAATTTTTTCTATGAAGCCAAAAATGACTTAAATCCCAATCTATTGTTAAAATGACAAAAAAATCCTAGATGTAATCTATTCATAACTAGCATAAATACAGCAATGATTCCTTGGTTAAACTGTCATTCTTGACAGTTTAGGAAAACAATTAATAATAATATAGGGAGTTTAGTGTAATGAAAGCAAAACAAAACAAACACAAATGGAGGCTTTAGACTAGACATATCTGGCTGTGCTGCTTATGAGAAGCAAATTTGGGCAAGTTATTTAACCCTTCTGAGCCAGTTTCCTCATCAATAAAATGAGGATCCCAGTTCCTGAACGGCATGGCTGCTGTTAGGATTAGTGGATTAGTGGTCCAAAGGCCATTGTGACATGGTGTGTCTTCCACAATCCTTATCCATCATATCATTCTCTAGAGTGAATTATATCAAATAATACCTTCTACTGTCTGAGGCTGAGATTTTGTATGCCAGGAAAAGAAAAAGCCAGAATTTCAATAAATTTGGGAACACTGAATTAGAAGACACTGGGTATCTGCTATCAAATGTTCTTTAAAATAAAGATGAAAGGGGTAAAGTCTAAGTTCTCTGTACTTCTTGCAATTTTAATACCTAAAAGAGGAATACCATTCACAATATGTAGTTTTAGTGAAAAGAAGTTATATTAACGGGGAAAAAAAGACCATGAATAAGAAAGGAAAAAACCGAAGCTCTCAATTCTAGGCTACACTGCAGACATTACTTTTCCCAATCCACCACTACTTTTTCTAGGTCTGATATACCAAGAAAGAGTTGTGGAAGCAGTGGCCCAGAGTACTGAACTAAGAAAGCTTGAATTCAAGGAGGTTTCGGCTCTGAGTAGCTCTGTAACCCTAGACAAGTCATGGATTCTGAGATGATTCCTCTGTAAAATGAATGTTTGGACTATTTGCACTCATCTCTACCAGCTATGAAATCCAATGACTATATACTTCTAATTTTAGTAACTGTCAGCAAACAGATTTCAGCAGGAGATAAGTGAAAGGTGGCTATTAAAACATTTGAAGAAGATTCCAAAATATGCCCCATAAACAAGTACATTATTTGACATAGAAAAATCAAATTTGTACATAACAATTTTTAGGTAGTTTCAAAATAAAATACAATAAACTATACTAGATTAAAAATATAAGACAAAATGATGTATTGTTGGAGCACCTATGCAAGTATAAGGTGTGGTAAACCAATGAAATCGGAATTTGAATTTATGTTATAGCTTGTGGAATCAGCTTTGTCAGTTTGTGTTCATATGCTTAATGTATTTTGGTATAGGAAAACTAGGTTTCATTAATTTATTTCAAAAATTCTACAAATATTTGCTGAGTACCTAAATATGCTGGGCCCTATGCTAGCTACAGGAATGATACCAGTGATGAAATATTTCACATTTTAATGGGGATAGATGCTAATCACATAAACTGTGATAAGTACTGCAAAGGAAGAATTAAAACTGCAATGTGAAAAATTAACATAGAGTATGATATAGATTGTGGATTTAGGAAGACTTTTTTGAGGAAAGGACTTCATATTTAGGTTGAGAACTAAGAATGAGAAGTTGCAAAAAATAAAAGTAGAGGGAATCTGAAAAGGCTACATACTGTAGGATTCCAACTATTTGACATTCTGGAAAAGGCAAAATTCTAGACAGTAAAAAGATCAGTGTTTGACAGGAGTTAGGAGAGGGAAGGATGAATAGGCAGAGCACAGAGGATTTTTAGGACAGTGAAACTACTCTGTATAATACTATAATGATGGGTATATGTGATTATAAATTTGTCCAAACTCATATAGTTATACAACACCAAGAGTAAATATTATAGATTATGGACTCTGGGTGATAGTGATGTCAATGTAAGCACATCATTTACAAAAAATGTACCACTCTGCTGGGCGGATATTGATAATAGGGGAGGCTGTGCATGTGTTGGGGCAAGAACTCTATGGAAAATACCTAAACTTTCTGCTCAAATTTTGCTGTGACCCTAAAAGTGCTGCAAAAAATAAAGTCTATTAAAAAGTACAGAGAAGAAGATTCAAGATGTGCAGGACTTGAAGCAGGACAATTTTAAGGATTTGAAATAGAAGGTATGGGTTTCTTGTCATTCTAAGACAGTCTTATCCATCTAAGACATTTCTCAAGATAAATATGAGCTGTGAATGAATCTTAAACTAAAAATACATAAATAAAACCAAACTCTAAGGCCTTAAGTGCTCACGTAAAATAATTATACTAAAATGCTCTCTAAACAACCATATGAATTTATTCCATAGTACCCATTACCTGATAGTTTTAAATTATATATATATGTTTTATATACACACACACATGCACGCATACAGATATATATGTGTATATATATATATATATATATATATATAAAACAAGTAGTGTCTCTAAAACTTCCTATAACTTTAGGTCAAAAATTAGACACAATGTAAATTAACATCTGTTCCAGTTTCTAATACTACATAACAAATTAACCCAAAACTTAGTGACTTAAAAACATTTATTAATTAAAGCCCTGGGTTCTATGGATCTAAAGCACAGGCAGGAGGTGATTTGTCCCTATTATATCTCAAGTAGGAAAATTTGAAACTGGGGCTCATTTGTCAGCTGGGGGCTGGAATCAGTCAGTCTCTTTCACTCACATATCCGGTGCCTGGGAGGAAATAACTCAAAGACTAGGACTGCTGACTGGAGCTCCTATATGTGACCCCTCCATGTGGCTTTGCTTCCTCCCAGAATGTTGACTTCAAGGTAGTCAGACTTCTTATATGGAATCTTTGGACTCCAAACACAAATATTCCAGAGAATAAAGTAAAAGCTGCATCACCTTTGAGAACTTGACTTCTGAACTCATGCACTGTTGTTTCTGCTATATTCTGTTGGCCGTAAACAATTTGGAAGCCCACTTAAATTTGAAAGAGTTTATAGATGCCACCTACAAATTGAAGGAAGTGTGAAAGAATGTGTAGCAATTCTTCTTCATTTCTATAACATCTAAAGCACTACTATAATCATGAAAATAGTAGCCTCTACTTCCAGATGTGCTGGTTAAGTCTACTCCTTCTCAGGAAATTATTATTTCTCCTGAAGCATTCTCAACCCCATTTTTCTGTCATCTTTGTATATTCTCTATTTGATTGGCCATAGTGCCTCTTGTAATTTCTACTACATTCTCACCTAGGGACCTAAATTGATTACTTTGATCACTATCCCATCATGTTAGAAATTACTTCTCAGCATTCCATTAATACATATTAATGTAATGATATTTAATTAACACCTTAGTTATAATTAATAAATAATATTTAAATAATGCTTTAATAATTCTATTAAATTCCAAAGTTTCCCAGCTGACCTTCTAATTTCCCCCATCTATATTCTAATGGACTTGATAAGACTTGCATGCTAAGACTGAACTCTCAGCTCTCCTTTCCTTCTCTCATGTTCCCATTCATTCTCAGAGCACCAACTACCTCTTCCATGTCACAAGTCTCTCTACTTCTCATAAAATGCTTCATAGCAGTTAATGCTTATATATATATATGTAATAAGAAGAGAATAAATCTTTTCCCCATCAAAATACTTGTATTTTAGCAGTATCCTAAATTTGCCCAGCAAAGCACTGCACTAATTCAAAATACCTCTTATATGTGGGAAAATATAAAACATCATTCCCAGTTTCATAAAGTTGAAAACTTAAAATTCTGGAAGAAAAGTATGATTTGTCTTCTAGTATTCTGTTAATTACTGTAACAGGACAAATGAAGCTGTGAGCTTGAGCCAAGAAGTCTATACCACTGTTTCTCAAATTTTCTGTGGTTGAAGAGCCATGTTTTAAAATTTACAGTTCATGCTACAGACCAGAATTCTTACAAAATAACAGTAAAGTGAATTAACAGAAAAATAATCATGCCCTTGGATTTCAAAGTAATGCCAAATTGCTATTAAAGTGTCTAAATAATTGCTCTCAATTTCATCCCCATCTAGCCATGGACTTGTAGTAAAGAGTTTGCCTACCAGTGTGGATCCTCACATCACGCTTTGAAAAGCAGTGTTCTCCACAGTTCTGCTCTAAGGACTTCTCTAACTGTTGAGCATTCCTTAGCAAGTAGGTCTTAACACTTGGTTTCCAGACTTCCACAGCCTAGTTTTATTAGAAAGTAACCATTTTAAAAATGATGGATTTGCAGTCAATTAAGCCAACTGTGCTCTTTTTCCCATGGGGGCCCGGTGCGCAATGGCTGCAAACAGCAGCCTCCTCGGTAGTGTATGCAGCCTGTTGCCTGTATGGGTTCCCCTAAGGGACCTTGGAGACAGTCCTTTCCAGTGGACATTAATGACTGGCATGCTGTCCCCAATCTAGGCTCCAGACAAGTATGTGCGGTGCCTTTAGAAAGTCCCAGAGCAAAGTGGCCAGGGTCCACATTGGCCAAGTCATAATGTCCATCTGCACCAAGCTGCAGAACAAGGAGCATGTGATTGAGGCCCTCTGCAGGGCCAAGTTCAAGTTCCCTGGTCACCAGAAGATCCACATCTCCAAGAAGTGGGGATTTACTAAGTTTAATGCCTATGAATTTGAAAACATGGTGGCAGGAAAGCGGCTCAACCTGGATGGCTGTGGGATCAGACGCATCCCTAGTTGTGGCCCCTGGAAACATGGCGGGCCCTGCACTCACGAGAGCCTTGGCGCTATCCCCTCCTTACTCACGCCCACAGATAAATCCTACTTTCTTGTCAAAAAAAAAAAAAAAAATGAAGGAAATAATTCACCAAGAATAAAGAAATAGCTATCCCACATTCCAAGTTCTAAATATAAACTGAGAAGTCACTATATCAGAGGAGATAGTAAATTAAATAATGAAGAATAATAGAAAAAACAGATTTTAAATTATCACAGCATTGAAAGTGAATGAAAATCGACTTATAGGACAAGCAATAATAAGAACAAACTGACAAAATAATAATATTGAATATGATGGATTTTCTTCATTTTAATTTTACAAAATATCTACTCTGGGGAACATACTTTTACTGATTAATGTCATTTAACAATTCTGAGCTCAGAGGTTTGTGTTTTAAAGCCTGATGAAAGCTAAATACATATTCAAACATATAATATTTCACATTTAATTTCACGGACTTTTAAAAATTCATAGATCACCGATTAAGAATCCCTGATGAAGTTACAAGTAAAATATTTTTATAAGTTCAAAAATGTTGTAACTTTCAAATTGTGAATTGCTACTTTGTTTTTAGTGGAATGGAATTTAGATTTTAAAATACTAGAAGAACTAATGTGCAAATCTTCGGGAAAGTGAACCTATAATAGTTTACTAACTCTTCACATGGTCATTTTTTATATAAAGCTATTATATAATATATTCCCTGTGTTGTACAAGGATAATATCCTTGTATCTTATCTATTTTATACATAGTGGTTGTACCACTTAATCTCCCTCACCCATTTTGCCCCTTTTCCTCTTCCCTCTGACAACCAACAGTCTGTTCTCTGAATCTGTGAGTCTGTTTATGTTTTATTATATTTTTTCATTTGTTTTATTTTTTAGACTCCACATATAAGTGAAAACATACAGTATTCCCCCTGTGAGGTACTCCGGAGTTCTCAAGAGTATGCATGTGTGTGTTTCTGATGAGAAGCTTCCTAATTTTTTACTTCAGTATCTCCTTTGAGAGAATGAGATATTTATAGAGTGGCAAAAAAAAAAAAAAAAAAAGGGAAATTTAGTCTCCAGAACATGCACTGTTAACATGAAACCGTTTTATTGATTCCCATTCAGAACAAAAATAGATACTTAGATAATACTTCCTTCAGAAGTGCCTTTTAAGTTTTCTGATGTTAAAGTATCACTAAGTAATATTTACAGAAATGAGGAAAATGGAATACCCGAATACTCTTTGGCTTTGATTTATGAAACTCAAGGATCTAGAGTTTTAAATATATTTCTGTTCTTCCATAGAAAATCCACCCACAAAATGTTGTTTACAAAATCAGAAAAGAAACAAAGCCACTTCAGGCATATATAATAGTTGGCATTTATTATGTATTTACTACAGGCCAGGTATTGTGCTAAACCTTATGAATTAGGGAAATCATTATCATCGTTTTATACATGAGGAACCTGAGGATTAGATGGGTTAACTAATCTGACCAAGATATTAAAGATAGTAAGTATTAGAGCTGGGATTCAAATTCAAGACAACGTGATTCCAAAGGCCTGAATTATGCCAGCTCCATCACATCACCATCACCACAACCACCACCTCTGACATCACTGCCACCATCACCACAGCCATCACCATGACCACCAGCACCCCATCTTTTGCCTCAACCGATATTTCTGAAGAAGTCAGGTTCCAGAGCAAAATGAGGTGGTGGTAGTTGTGTGTGGTAAGGACATGAAGTTAATATTCAAAATATACACCTGAGACAGAATCTTCCATAGTAGAAACCAAAAGTATATACTTTACCACACTCCCCAGGCAATTCTTACACAAAGTAAAATGAAAGGACCACTGTAATATGCAATAGTGCTTCAATTTATATGGAAGTATTTCAATTATTAAAATACTTCAAGAAAAATTTTTAAGGCTACAAAAATATAAATAGAAAGGTAAATGGGACAATATTTTAAGTATAGATGCAGTTGCTTACTCTTTTGTGTTTTGTGGCATTTGAAACAGTATGACCTAATGCAATCAGCAAGCAAGTATACAGTAAGAATTCAGTATAAAACACAATAGGTTTATTAGGAATAAATGACTCCTCAAGCACTAATCTGTTTCCAAAATTTAAGACAAATAAAGCAATGCAATATAGATTAACTTTCAAAATTTTGTATTTGCACTTGCATTTAAGGCATGTTAATGAGAGAGCCTTATTAGGTAAAATGGTATCACACTTTGCAATGGCACAGAAAAACTTAGGTTAATAGATTTTTTTCAAACTTTCCATTCCTCACATTTATTTGCTTCATATAACTACATGCCAAACCAAGCATAACATGGGAATTTCGACGCTATCATACTTTATACAAGGACATTTCAAGTAAAGAAAATTTGGAAAATGATGACAGGTGTCTACGTTTCACCATCCTCTCATTACTCTCCACAGGTCCCCAGATTAGCCATTTGAAACTAATTCGTTAATTACTTAATGAATTGTGCACATATGTTCAAAGATACCATGGCAAGATTGTTCTCTGTAGCATTTTTATGCAAAGTGGAAAAAAATAAACACAATCTATTTGTCCTCACTAAAAGAATGAAAAACAGTTAATTATTCATATAACAGAATATTATCAACAACTAAAAGTAATAAACAAAATCTACATGTTTTGACATGGATATATCTCAAAATATTAAGTCAAAAGATCCAGCTTCAAAAGTGTACATTTAGTATGAGTCAATTTATGTAAAAAATTAAGAATAAGGAAAAGGGTATCAGGAGGAAAAAGTGGGTAAGGCATTCAGGTCAGCAGTCCTAATCCAAGTAAAGGAAGAAATACACAGAGGTATACGCCATATTCTGGGAATAGGCAGCAGTCCTCCATATGAAATTGTCAGGAAAAGATGCTAGAAAGACAGACAGTGGCCAGACTGTGAAACATTCTGATGGCTGTGCTAAGGAATTTGGACTTTACTATATTGGAAATGGAGAGCCAGAAAAATGATTTAATAGGAGGGTGAAATGAGCAGATCTATGCCTTAGGAAGATAACTGTGACTATCAGATGGAGAGGTCGGTAACAGAATTGGAAGCCTGTTAAAATAATCCAGGTAAAAGACAATAACTGACACTCTCTGAGAACAGTTTGCGTTATCAGCAGGTATTTTAGGAGCAGATCTCAGTAGAAGACTAGGAACATATACCCAATCCTCATAAGGAAAGGGGGATTATAAAAAGTTAGATTAAGTGATATAAAGATGAGAATAAAGTTATGATACCTGAGAAGAAACTAGGATAAGACAGAACTCTGGCAAACATCTGTAGACTGACATTAAAGCAGCAGGCAAAGAAGGAAACATCATGGAAGACAGAAAGCATGATCAAAGAGGTGAAAGAAAACAAGGAGGAAGTATTGTTTCAGAAACAAAAGGAGGAAAATGTTTATTTAGCAAATAAAGAAGAGAGTAGATAAATGTATTTTAAGGATCTTTCCAGGCATTTTGATGGCTATCTAATGGATTTTTAGTTAAGAAAATACATCACAAACTCTGACCTAACTAGTCAACAAAAATATATATATTCTCATGTACACTGGTTCATGAACACTTAAAGGTCACCAGGAAGCATACGTTATGGTCTCATGCATAGTGTATTAAAAGTTAGGTATAGGTCTGAAGGAGGTGACTAATAATGCTTCAATTAAAGACATAATCTTGTAAAATCAGATATGGGAATATAGTTTGAAGAACAGCAAGGAAATCAGAAATATACTGATAGAATGTAGTGTTTTGTTTTGTTTTTTTGTGGTACGCGGGCCTCTCACTGCTGTGGCCTCTCCCGTTGCGGAGCGCAGGCTCCGGACGCGCAGGCTCAGCGGCCACGGCTCACGGGCCCAGCCGCTCCGCGGCACGTGGGATCTTCCCGGACCGGGGCACGAACTTGTGTCCCCTGCATATGCAGGCGGATTCTCAACCACTGCGCCACCAGGGAAGCCCTAGAATGTAGTTTTGACTTGTATCATCACGGATGCTCTATTTAATTGTCATTGTAATTTTTCCTTTGGAAACCTGTCATTATAATGCTAATGAGGTTATACATATTAAAATAGTTACAGTAAAGCAACTCTACATGTGAGTAGCCAAATTTAATATACAAAAATTCAATTTATTCCCAACTTGTGGAAGGCTTCTCATTATAGATAACTGCTATAAAAAGTGTACTTTTATTACCACTATATTACTAAACACTTAAAGGGAAAAAGATATCCTTTATAACATTAAAAAAAAACAAACCCTATCCAAGAAAACAAACTTCATTAAATTGTTGATAACGTTTTTGATGAGTAATAAAGTTCTGATCTTAAGAATTCATTTAAAAAAATTTAACATGTTTTTATTATAATGTTACATACGTTTCACCCCTGTGGTTTCTTACAGTAATTTTCTCAAAAAATTCCCATATGGACGATATTAATTAATGGATAAGTAATTATGAAACAAGCCTAAATATAGAATTAAAGTAAAACAAATTTTCCAGCAGTTCCTGAAAGATTCAATAATTTTCAAACAATTATTAAAAAGGAATCAAAGTGTTTAGTCATGATTTGCTCATTCAGTTATTTTGCTCAAGTATTTAAATAATTGTTCAGATGATTGTCGTGGTCCCAAGGCGGGTTGGAAAAGAATTTCCAGACACAAGGCAGAATGCAAAGAAGATAGAATTTATTAGAGGGAAGGGTCACTGCCAGAACAGTGGACCAACTTCCTAGTAGTCTGGGAGATTCAAGCCCGAACATGTGCTATTGATCAGTTTTTATAGCCAGAAAACAAAGGAATGGTCCGAGGTAAAAATTTCGTTTACTGATTGGTTGAGGCACATGTACCTTCCTTCTATAGCGTGGGAATGGGACAGGCCAGATGCCTTTCCTTATTTGGGACAGGTCTCCTCGCCCAGGTGGGCTCAGGAATTTCGTAACCATGGCAACATGGTGGTGAGGGCGATTAAGAGTCTGGTAGGGGGTGTAACGCTGAAAGTTTTTCAGGCAGGATTGTCTTTTGCCCTTGAAGTGCCATTGTCCTCAGAGCACCACAGTGATCTATATAATGTAGTATTTCTTGAAACAGAACTTTGAAACTCAATCTAAATAGTGCAACTAGAGAAAGCATATAAGTAAAACAATGAGCTGTAGACTACAAAGCATTCTTCTGCAGCAGACTGAGAGCTCACATTATGCTCTTTTCTCTTACTCTGATAAATTTATTCTTGAGCTTGCCTATTATTACATAAGAAACCACTGCTGAGAATTGCAGTCAATACAGCAATGAAACTTTAATATCATCTTCCCTTGTTACAAGTGGTGTGATTTTCTGTTATTACCAAGATAGCTTTGACTGAGATATGAAGGCAGATGCACTGACACATTAAATAACCATATACTATTTAAGAGACACAGGAGTAGTTTCAAAGGAGGGGACAGAAGCCTCACAACAGGTCCCACATCATGTCATCAATTACAGACCTGTCACACTAATGACTAACGAAATGCAGGCTGCAGTGACAATGAGAACATTCATCTTGCTCTTCTCTGGAAAAGGTGCACCTGTATCCCACTGCACTCTGTCTTCTGCTACCTCCCACCTCCCTGATTTTTGTTCTCCATGACAGGGAATGTGATCCTGAGAATGCGACCTATCTATCATCCTTTCTTCCTGAAAGGCACCTTGACTGTGGTTAATGACTGTAATAAGACCAAACAATAGATAACATACCCCGAGTTCTTATATTCAGCCTCTCTGAAAATGGGCTCAATTGAGACAAAAAAAGGATCGAAGGATTGCACTAGAAAGGCAAGTATTTTATAACACCTCAATTTGCTCCTCTAGTTCACATCATATTCAGATAGGAAGTGTAACCAAAAAGTAATGGGACTGAATTTCTTGTGTGGATCACACAAACAACAGCAATAGATGGTAAGTATACATTCTACATACTTATAAACTTAGATACACAAGCCTTGTACATATTTATCAATAACAATTTTATTTTGAACTGCATGTTACCAGCACACCCCAACACGAAAGCAAGAATGTTTTTAAACAAAAAAAAGTGAGAGATATTTTTATAACATTAAAAAAGATAAACTCTATCCAGCAGCTATTGCCACTGCTGGTACTACTACTGTAAAGCAGCTCTTTGCAAAAAACCACGCTCAGCAGGAGACCCCTTTTGTCTTGTCACTTTCCTAAAGCTATATTGCAACTAACTTTTAAACCAGCCGTCCACATGCTCTACTCATCTCTGGCCCAAGAACATCTTTCAAATCACACAGTACCTTGCCTAACCTGTTGATTCTTTGCATAGATCAAAGAAGGAGAAATGAAGGATAAGTATTGAACGGACACAGACGACCAGATCTTTTCCCCAGCTTCCCTTTCAGTAATCGCGTGAACAGACTGTGTGAACAAGATAGCATCTAAAGAAGGATCACAAGGAGTCGACAAATCTGCACGCAATGGGAGATCACGAGGAATCGGATTCCCTACCTCAGTGATTAACTGAGATTATTTCCCCTTTATCCCTTTAAAAACTTTCATGGCCGAGAAAAATCTTTAGAGCTGGTTTTGGGACAAGAAGCCACCTTCTGCCCAGACTGCTGGTCTTCTGATTAAAGCAACTTTTCCATTCCTACTAGCACGTGCCTCTCAAGTATTGAATTTTGGGCAGTGAGCACCCAGACCTGAGTTTGGTAATGCCACTGCTACTACTAGTACTACTACTATCATCATTGTTACTACTTCTGTTGCTGCTATAGCTACATACCAGGCACTCTAAGGCACTTTCAAGATGTACAGAGTCAAAGGAAAGGAATTTTAGGGATGGATCTCAGGAGAACATAACTGGGTTTATCTGAAAGAGGTCAGTATGCATTTGAACTGCCTGGAGCAAGAAGAGTTACCTTTTCTAGTTATAGGAAGGTATGTGATAATGGTGTGTGTAAGACACTAAAAGACTGTAAAATTCATGTTAAAATCCATTGGTGGGGGTGAGAGAGGCATCTTGTTACCGGGTTCTCTATCATGGTGTTTAAACCCAGGAAATCAACATCTTTTTTAACTTTCCCAGTTACCTCTATATTTGCAGCAGTTTCTGAACCTGAACCTAAGCAAAAATCTGTACTGTGTACAATACATCTTAATGTCTGAAAAAAACTTGTACATGTGATGCTTTTCAGAAATGAGTGAATTAGTCACTAGGTTTATTGTAAGCAAGCCTGTAGGGGAATAAAACCCTGATGCGTTCTATCTAACACGCAAACTGAAGCCACTTATATAGGAAAGTTATAGGAAAAGATATCAGCTCTTTCATAGTTGATATTACAAGTATGGTAGGTAAAATCAGCTTCCAGTGAACAATTGAATTCACAATTTTAAATGAAAAAGCGGGTATTTCACACAAACATTTTAACATGTAGTCTTCTATAATGAATATTTAATAATTTCATAGTCCCAAGTCAACAGCCCTTGGGACTTTAAAAATAAATGATTCAATATTACAGGAAAGATCTTTGGCCTTTGTAGCCAATAGATTTAAAGAAAAATTCAAATTTATGATAATTAGATAAAAATAAACATATATTTAACTTAAATATTTTGGTAACTGATACATAAATATTCACTAATCTTTTTTTTTTTTTGTCTAAACAGATGTAATGACTTGCTCAGGGCTTGTCTTAAAGCACCTAGACTCTCCCATTCTTTCAAGAGTCTTCATTAAACTGTCAGCTGATGCTTGAAGCCTCTGGCTTCAGCTATATTTTCTACCAGGATTAAATTAAAGAATATGAAGCTTTATATTGTTTTTCTTTCCACGTTGGCAGGGTCCCATAACTAAGTATGAAAAGAATTAAAGTGCAGAAACAGACGTGATTTTTCTATCACATTCTATCTCTTTACTATAGTGTATAAAACATTTCTGGTATTTTGTAATATATATAAACACATATTTTAAGTGTATATTTTTGTAATCAGTTTCTATCATATGAATAAACTTTCTCATTTTGTGTTTTAAATTTAAATTTGTTTGAAAGTGTGATTTAGTTCATCATAATAAATTAAGAATGTCAAGTAGTTGATCACAAATGTACTCAAAATGTCCTTCAGGATATCTAACACTGACCCAAAGGGTTTACCACAATTTATGCATATTATAATATACTCTGATTAAATCCTTCAAGTCTAGTCTCTAATAGGTATTTATCTCTGAAGTTTCTATCAATAGACTTAAACACTCACTAGTGATCTCACCCTTCTCTGATCTTCTCTAATGCTTATCATTCATACCAGTTTTTAAATGTTAACCAGTCTTTGCTAGGACAGGTTCTGTCCTTCTAACCAGACTGGAAGTTCTCTGAGGGCAAGAGTGCCTTACTTTTTCATATCCCCATTTGTAGATAGTAATAGGTCATTCATGTAACAAAGGTTCATGAATTTTTTTACAAATTGATGATAATGAAAAAAGAGAAGAGGAGAAAGAGAAGAAAGGAAGAGGCAGAAGCAGAAATTTAGGAACTGTATTATCATAAAGATATTGAAAATAAAAGTACAATTCATAAAATTCAGAACATAGGAAAGTAAGACTCTAGTTGATTATTTGGGGAAGCTGATAAAATATAGCAGCAAATTGGTCAAAATAGCTCAAACTGCTAAAGCAATAGTCATAGTTTATTTGGCTGTGTTTATTTCACATATAATTTTCTGGACCCAAGACTGAGTTTTTCACAAACAAAACAGAATAGCATAATGAAAGGGATGGTACTGAATACTCTGCAATCAATCCTTTAAACAGGTCCTGAGCTATAGAATGAGTGAACACTCAACTTTCCCTAACTTCAAATGGTCAATTCTGTCCTTTTAACACAGTCTGCCTTAAACAGCAAAGCACTGTATTACTATTGATGTCATTATTGCCAGTTTTAAAGAGATTAACCAAAGCAGTTATTTATTCATTCTCACATGTGAAACATTTATTAACAATACATTTCCAATAATTTTTATCTAAACCCTGAAATTCAAATGTTACATAAAACAAAATTCTCGATATAATAGTGATAATACATTCAGTGGAAACAGGGTACATTAGATTAGAGCAAAGAAATCTTTAGTTTTACCCTCAGTACTGCCACTAACCACTATGACCTGATTTCCTTTTCACATATGAACCTGGTATGATACACAAATATTTTAATTCTAATATAATATAAGAAGCAGAGGAAGGAAGGAAGGTAAAGGGAGGGAATGGGAGATAGAATGCACTAGATTAAAAGGCAGTAAAACCTTAATTCTGGTTTCAGCATTGCCACTAACTCATTAATGCGACCTTGCCAAGTCACTTAAACTTTCCAGACCATAGTGCATTGGAGGATGTATTCTCAAAGGTTTCCACAAATTCTAAAATTCTATGCCTTGCTAAATTAATCAAAGTTAAATCATTAGCTGTACTGCCACAAGATTCTTACATCCTAAGGCAAATGACTTGTTTCCCTTATAACCAGAACAGACAAAACCCTGCATTTTTAAATTTTCTCATATCTAAGTAGTTTCATCAGAAGACAAGAATAAGCAGTGCTACTCTGAATAAAGAGAATTACTCATATGAACAACTTTCTGAATTATATAGCTATTTTGATTTCAATCTTTAACAAATTTAGATTGGTAGTTTTCCATGATTTTTTTTTCAAAATTAAAAGTATGAGGTAAAAATTTTTTTCTTGAAAGTCAATTACTGAAGCTTTTTAATAAATATGAATATTGTCCTAAAGCAATACTCCTAATGGATAGTTACTATCAGTTCATAAACCATCAAAGGCTCTTTGCAACTGAAGATTGTTACCTACCTAGTAAAAATGCTTTAAAGGAACTCTAAAATGGTTTGATGTATTGAAAAGTTGAGTAGTATGACATGGCATTTACTGTTTTTTAATAACTCTACCATTTTCTTAGCAGATGACGCAGAACCAATCATAGCTATTATAACAATTTAATCATGAAAAAAATGATGACTAACTTGTAATATAGCCTGACAACTGTCCACAGTTTACAAAGCCAGATTTAATGGTAGTTGTTTTTTTTTTTTTTAACACTTTTGAGGGCATACCTATATTCTTCAAAAGATAGTGTGGTGGAGACTGCTAATTGGTTTTAAGATCCTAATTTTTAGCTGGGCCCCTTATAGCTGAATATAGCCATGTATCTATAAGCACTGGCTTAATAAAGAGAATTGTTATCTGATTACAAAAGCAACTTTCTATAGCAAATTTGGGGGATATATCCTTCAGAAGAAGAGGGGATACCCTTTCCTCTCCACCCTCACCCCTGCGATCTGGTACATGGAAATGTATGTGATGTCTGGAATAGCCCTCTTGAACTAGGGGGGGTAAGGACCACGTGATCAGGATTGCTAAATGCTAAGCTGGTTGAAGCCCATGTTCCTGGTGACTTCATGGGTCCTCTGTAAGAGCCCTAGACTGCCTATATCTTTTACATGAGAGAGGAAGAAATTTCTGTATCTATTTTGAGTTTTCTTTTATAGGCAGCTGAGCCTACTCTTAACAGAGGCATTTCTAAGATTAGGAGGCTATTTTAGTTCTCATTAAAATTGTACATAAAAAATAATATCTTAAAGAATCATGAAAAATCAATATATACACCACTGGATTCTTAGGGAAAAAACTATATAAGTTAAAAATTTTTTGTAGATGTTATGATTTATGTGTGAATATACTGGCAGAAAAAAATCTTAAGTGGAAATGCTAGATATTGTAGGAAGTGTATGCCTCAATAAAAATATCCAAAGTTCATTTTAATCCTACATATTTAGCACATAATTTAGAAATAATACTTAGAGTGAATTTTTTTTCAGTTTTCTAATTGGAACCACTATGAAAATACACCAGCAATGAACATATAGAACTAATTAATAACTGTACACTAAATTAAACATTATGTAATAGGACCCCCAAAACTAACACTTTGATGAATGATTTTGTTTTTCTGTCTTCTCCCTCCGTTGCTGGGGACTGAAACTTAAATTCTTTGTTACTGTGCATTCTTTGTTACTGACTAATGTGCGCAGGCATTCTCACTGTTTCTGCTTGTTCCTCTCGTCTTAACCACAGAAACCCAAGGCCATGAAGTCAACAAAGCAAGAATTATCAAAAGAAGGAACATTCTGACTGGGACCAGAGGGCTGAAAAAACCAGAGGGCCGAAACAGTCAGAGATAATGTCATGGAAAGAACTAGCCTCAACAAAACAAGCAACTATATGTGACAATGGTCACACTGAAACCCCAAAACTTTTCTTTAAATACACCTGCTTTCTCTTAGAAGGCAGGACGGTAGTGCTTAAGACGTTAGTCTGCTACCCTCCTCATTTTCTGACAAATCAATAAAATTTCTCTTTCTTTTATTCTCAAACCCTTGCCCTTGTTATTCTCATTCAGCGTCGAGGACACAGACCAAATTTTCAGTAACAATTTCTCTGCTAACATATAGAAAAGAAACTAAAGAAAGATCCACTTAAGAGGAATAAAATCAACACACAAACACTTTGAAATAATTTATATGCAAATACAATAGAATTCAAATTAAGTATTTACTAATAGATTAGATTATACATATAAAAATTTATTTTTAAAATGGTGCCTACTAATGATAAAAAATTAAAACCCAAGTACAATATAAATAATGTATTCAGCACTTACTATGGACCAGCCAGCATACCTACTTTTTTTTATAACACTTAAAATGTCCTATCAAATAGATCCTATTAACAGCCCCATTTTAAAATATGAGGAATCTGGGGCTCATTTCTCAAATTCTGTGGATACGAGTGAAATGGGAGAGAGTGGAAAAGCTAGTGGAGCGCCTATGTCTGTCTTATCAAAATAGGTTAACTCTTAATGATTAGACTATGCTACCTATAAGGGCCTCAATAATAACAAAATTCAATATATATAGTTTTCCCCACCTCCAAGATCATCTTGCACTTGGCTAATACATAGATAGTAACTATAATCACAACTATATAGAAATATGCCTTTAATGAATTTAAATTGAATTGAAACCACAAAAAGTTTCAGTTATTTTAAGAATTTCTAAAAATCTATGATTTGTGATTTTCCTCAAGCATATATTGCATTACCCATTGTTAAGATGTTGGTATCTGCATTTCAATTCAAACTGGTTATTTTCTATTTGCCTCTCATATGCAGTAACACAGTAACTATTACAACTGTATTTCCTGAACAAATATAAACCCATTAGTGTAGATGGAAGTAAAAAGTGAAAGGTCTAAGAAAATGATCATTTTTAACTAGAAAATATAAGTTTTAGATAATGTGTAGAATGTTGAATTGAGCAGGGGTTCTGACCTCTGATGTGAATAGGCTCATTTTACGTTCTACATAGAAACAAGAAAAGGAAATTTATTAAAATGTTTCAGGACATGTTCTAGCCAGTGCAAAAAAATAACATTTATGGGAGAAATTAGATGTTATGGTAGGGATCAGTGAAGCTTGATTTTATACAATTTTAGGTGCCCAGAATATAGTAAATTTTGTTTTCTTAAACTTTAAGTGTGACTGATATCACTAGGTTCTTAAGATATTCATTAACTGGTATTCTAAGTTTAGGATTTAATTTTTAAAGTCACTATTTTTATGGAATATGATAGCACACATCTCTTAACTAAGTTTCTAGTGAATTGGAACTGAGTGAGCAATTCAGCACTTTACAAAAGGCATGACTTTAAAAAAAAAAATCAAATCAGAAGCCAGATCTTTACTAGTTATCATCTTCATTTTAAAAAATCAACCTATGTGTTGAAACAGCCTTATATGAAAATTATTTAAAAGAGATTTCTAGGTGTGACAGAGTTACTCTAATATTGTTTAATGTATTTGTTCTGTTTACACCCTTGTTTAATATCTTCTGTGATATAACAATAGAACCACATAGTGACCTGCAGCACCATTACCAATTTAGCATTTGTAGACAGTGTTGGTTGTACTGATAACATCAATGTTCTCACTTAAATTTAGCAACAACTGAATTAAGAACCATTTGAGTAAAATGCTATTTTTCTAAATGACCACTAATAATAAAACACTTGTTCATAACAATATTACAGAAAACATTCAGGATCAAATTCCCAATATCTTTATAATGTAGATATTTGTCTACTTTACTGATTTTCTCCTACTGGTTATTGTTAAATGCAGAAAGTTCATTTTACCACATTTCACAAATTCTATAGGTCATAGTAAGCTCTCTACCAGGCATTCAAAAGAGCTGTAACTTCAAAAAATATATCATTTTATAAAAGAATGTGGCCAAGAGAGTCAAGATTACAACCTCAAAAACTGAATGATTAATCTACATTTATCATCATCATAAACTGACAGATGGAAAATATCTGAGCATCTTTTATTCATGAAGAAACATCAAATCATATTTAGCTTTTCTGTTTTTAAAATCCGAGTTGAATAAATTGAACATTGGTACTATTCCTACTATCATTTAACTATTGATGTTCTGATAATATTTGTAGGTACTCTTTTATACTGTGAAAGCTTAGAATGTTCTGTAAGATGCTCCTCTATCATTGTTGAGATTATACCTAACTTTCTGTTATTTTAAGTTTCCACCGAAATTTAAATTTATAACGCAAACTTCCATAAAGCCTAAAAATAATTACAAAAATTATATCATAAAGATAACCATGTAATGTTTCCAGCTTGCTATAATTACCTGGAATATACTAAATTAATACTCCAATACAAATACACTTTACATAAACACACAGAAAAATTCACAAATAATATTCTCAATTTTTGAACTAAATCTTCCTCCTATACTTTCTCACTTTTAATAGGGACATGGTTTTTAATAGTAATAACTAACATTTACTAGCTGGTCAGCACAATTCTAAGTACTTTAAGCATATTAACTCAGTGAACTAAGTTAGCAGAATTTAGTTAGTAACTAAGGTCAGTGAATCTTCACAATAAACACAAAGAAAGTCTTATTTTCTACATCATCATTATCAGATGGGGAAACAGAGACAGAGAAAACTTAAATAGCTTGCCTAAAGGCATACAGGTTTACTTAGTGAAATTTAAATTTGAATACAGGGATCATAGTTTGAGTCTTCAGTGCTAATCACTATTCTACAATGCCTCTTAATTTTACAATAAGAAAATAAAAACTAAGTTATAAAAAGAGGCAACTGACAGTGAGCCACAGTAGTGGGGACCATGAAAACTGGAGAAAATATGATCCACTGAAAGCGGCAGCTGCTAAGTAGCTCCAGCCAACTGTAGCCAGTAGAAATGTATTGGGTTGGGATTTTATTTTACTCACTTACAAACTAATTAGTTAGCCAGTTACTATTTCATGATGCTGGCAAGATCAATGAGATTCCTGGGTCAGAGACAAAGAACTTTGTAACTCAAGGCACGGCAAACAGCCCTATCATCAGCATATTTCTGTCAGTTCCCTTTCCTTGTCATGTGATGGCTCCTGGCCCAGACAAACACGTGCAGTTTCAAAATGATGCACGCATACAAAAGGAAGCTATTCTATCATTAAAGAGCCCTATTCTATACTCCCATAATTACACAGATTGACATTTTCCAGAGTTGTGACTTATAAATCAATAAATTTCAGACTTATTTAGAATTAGCAGCCTTGACAGACCAGGTTCATACTGCTATAAAAGCATTTCATGGGTAAGGACCCTGTCTGGTAAATACCACTAATGTGATTGCAAGGATGTCTGCTTTTAACATGTTTATAAGGAGATTTGACCAGAAGAAAAATCATATGATCACATTAACAGATGCAGAAAAAGCATTTGACAAAATCCAACACCTATTCATGGTAAAAACTCACAGCAGACTAGGAATAAACAAGAAATTGCTGAACTTCATAAACATTTACAAAATCCCCTAAAGCTAACACTGTACTTAACGGTGGGAAACTATATACTTCTTTCTTGTGATCAGGAACAAGAGATGGATGTTCCTGCTCACGATTCTTATTCATTAGTGTATTGGAAGTGTTAGTTAATGCAATAAAAGAAAAGAAAACTAAGTAAAGGTATACTGATTGAAAAAGAAGAAACAAAACGGCCTTTTTTGGAACATAACTGTCTATGAAGAAAATCCCAAAGAATCAACTAATAGCAAGGCTACAAGATACAAAATTTATATACAAAAGTCAGTTGTTTACCTATATCCAAGGAATGAACTATTGGAATTAGAAATTAAAAACACAATGCTATTTGCATTAGCACTCAAAAATATGAAATACTTAGGTATAATTCTAACAAATAAATATAAGAGCTATACAAGGAAAACTACAAAATTCTGATGAAAGAAATTAAAGCTGATATAAATAAATGGAGAAATATTCTAAGTTAATTGATAGTAAGACAATATTATTAAGATGTCAAATCTTCCAAAATGGGCTATAGATTCAATGCATTCCCAATCAAAATCCTGGAAATCTATTTTGTGGATATAGAAAAACTGACCCTAAGGTTTATATGGAAAGGCAAAAAGACCTATAATAACCTAGACAATGCTGAAGAAGAACAAAGTTGGAGTACTAACACTACCAGACTTTAAGACTAACTATAATGCTAGTTATCAAGACACTGTGATATTGGCAAAAGAATAAATAGATCAATGGAACACAATAAATAGCCCAAAAATGCTCTCACGCAAATATAACCTAATGATCTTTGGCAAAGTAGCAAAGGTAATTCAGTGGAGAGTGGATACTCCTTTCAACAAATGATTCTGGAACAAATAGACATCCATATTCAAAACAACATAATCTAGACAGAGACTTTATACCTTTTACAAAAACTAATTAAAAATGGAACATAGACATCAATGTAAAACACAAAACTATACAACCTCTAGAAGATAACGTAGGAGAAAAATCTAGGCAAACTTGCATTTGGCAATGATTTTAGGTATAATACCAACAGCACAATCCATGAGATAAAAATTGGTAAGTTGGACTTCATTAGAAACTAAAAATGTTTACTCTGTGAAAGATACGGTTAGGAGGATGAAAAGATGTGACAGACTCAGAGAAAATATTTGCAAAACACATATCTAATAAAGAAAGGCCTTGTATCCAAAACATACAAAGAAACTCAACAATTTAAAAAAACTACAAAATGGGCAAAAGATCTGAATAGACACCTCACCAGAGAAGAGATACAGATGGAAAATAAGCATATGAAAAGATGCCCCAAATTATGTCATTAGGGAGTTGCAAATTAAAACAACAATGGGATATCACTGCATACTTAATAGTATGGCTAAAATACAGAACACTGACAATACCAAATGCTGGTAAGAATGTGGAGCAACAGACATTTATTCATTGCTGGTGGGAATGAAAAATGGTAAAGTCACTTTATAAGTAATCTTGACTTCTAAATATATTTACTACAAAGTAAATATATTCTTGTCTTATGATCCAGCAATCTCACGCCTATTTATCCAAATGAGCTGAAAACTTTCGTCCACACAAAGACCTATACACAAATGTTTATAGCAACTTGATTCATATTTACCAAAAGAAGTCAAAACATGTAACTAAGATGTGTTTCAGTGAGTGAATGGATAAACTATGGAACATCCACACAATGGAGATGGAATATTATTCAGCAATAAAAAGAAACGTGCTATCAAGCTATGAAAAGAAATGGAGGAATCTCACATGCATCTTATACGGTGAAAGAAGTCAGTCTGAAAAGCTACACACTGTGTGACTCAAACTATATGTCATTCTTGAAAAGACAAAACTATAAAGACAGTAAAAAGATCAATGATTGCCAGGGGCTCAAAGAGAGAAGGATGAATATGTGGAGCAGAGGGCTTTTTTTAAGGCAGTGAAAGTATTCTGTATGATACTGAATTTGTAAAAACCCACAGAACTGTACAACACAGAAAAATGAATACTGATGTAAACTGTGAACTTTAGTTAATGTATTAATATTGGTTCATCAGTTATAACAAATTTACACATATGTAAGATGTTAAGAATGGCTGAAACTGTGTATGTGCAGGGGGAGAGTATATGGGAACTCTCTATACTTTCAGCACAATTTTTCTGTAAACCTAAACCTGCTCTAAAAAATATAATCTGTTTTTTTTTTTAAAAGGCAAGGAAAATGGTCTGGCTGATACAGTGTATAACATACACATGGAAGAATAGTACTAGGTCAAGCTATATGAAATTGCCAATATTTAACCTTTGTTAACCTATAAAATTTGTAATTTTATATGGTTCAGCCTGAATTGGAGATGAGGTCAGAGAGTGATGACTGTCTGGAAGAAAGAACAGAAGAAAAAGCATGTTATTTATTTTAGATAACAGCACTCAGTCCTTATAAGCACTCCTTACAAAATAAAAGTCCACTAAGTGCTCTCATGTTTCAGATAGAGTGTGTTGTCTGAAAACCATTAATACTGGGTTATTTAAAGTTTTCTTTTCCTTGTAAGATCTGTGTGTCCTCAAAGATTCTCTTCTCCTTTTTTTTTCCCCTTTATCTTATCAAAGACTTTGGACTCAAATGACCTTGATTTTTGTTGTCCATTCATTTTGTTGCCCCACTCCTTAGGGCATTAAAGGTTGTTTAGAAGGTCTCTGGGCATAGTTGGGGTTTGCCAACCTAATCTTGTGTCCAGGATGATGGGGCTCAGCCATTTCATTAGCAAAACTTTGAAGTCGGTACCTTTAAGTTGCTTTTGTTTTTGCTTTTTTGTTAGGATTGTTCTATTCCTCAGAGAAGACTCTTATTTTCCTGCCTGGAAGTTAGAATCCTGGATGCCAACCTTCTAGAAATAAGCTGGGAGAAGAAGGCTGGTAGTCTCAAGGTTCAGTGAATATTTATTCACTTACTCCCCTCACCCTCTTTTCATGGTGCATGACTCCTCCCCTTTTAATTTTGATGTTAAATTCATTGGTTAGCAAATCATAGTTTTATTTCCTTGATGATTTTTTTTTTTTCTGTGGTACGCGGGCCTCTCACTGTTGTGGCCTCTCCCGTTGTGGAGCACAGGCTCCTGATGCGCAGGCTCAGCGGCCATGGCTCATGGGCCCAGCCGCTCCATGGCATGTGGGATCTTCCCGGACTGGGGCATGAACCCGTGTCACCTGCGGATTCTCAGGCGGATTCTCAACCACTGCACTACCAGGGAAGCCCTCCTTGATGATTTTTAAATCATAATTTTAAATTATTTTTTAGTTAGCTGAGGATCTTTTTTACCCAATTAGATGAAATAAACCTGAGTGGTAAATGCATTGCACTTAGGTTTATAAATTGATATTTACTTTTTCACTAAAATTATTTTATATGTCTAATTTCCCAAGTGGAAATTTTCATTTTCTCTCAAATTACATATTTAATATTTTAATATGGTTTCTAATTTAAGTCCAGAATAAACGGAACAAGTGAAAGTATATGCATGAAATCTTAAGACTGCCGGTCTTTCCTTCCACCAGCCTGTGCAGAATGGGAGAGGGGTTTGGGGATGAGTCTACTTCGTAAAAAATTAGCAGTGACAGGGGAGAATTAAAAAGGGATCTTCTGGGCTTCCCTGGTGGCGCAGCGGTTGCGCGTCCGCTTGCCGATGCAGGGGAACCGGGTTCGCGCCCCGGTCTGGGAGGATCCCACATGCCTCGGAGCGGCTGGGCCCGTGAGCCATGGCCGCTGAGCCTGCGCGTCTGGAGCCTGTCCTCCACAACGGGAGAGGCCACAGCAGAGGGAGGCCCGCATACCATAAAAAAAAAAAAAAAAAAAAAAAAAGGGATCTTCTGACTATATTATAACATGTATATCACATGCAAAGAAAAAATTGATGTATTTTCTGAAATTACTTTGTACTAAACCACTATCTTTTTAATAATACACTTGTCTTTCTGACCTCTAAATTCAAGTGTGAACACCTTAGAGGCTAATCTACTCATGTATCCTTCACAATATGTAGCTTAATTCTTTGCATGCTATAGATGCTCAATGAAAGAATAAAATTAGAGAGCATATTAAAGAATTAAATTAGGTAATTTTCTAGTATCCTTCAAGTTCCAAATTTATAATCTAAAAGCAATTTTCATATGATATATACATAAACATTCAGTTATTCAACTTAGCAATCTAATACTTTTGGGTTTAATTTGTAACCTTTATGCAAATATTAGAGAATAATATGAGCAAATATTCACTTAAAATTCAAATGAAGAAAATATTTAATATTTTTCTAAAACTTAGTTTAGCCAAATTATGATAATTAAAAATTTTGAAAATCTGCTACTTGTACCAAGTTGTTAAGTATATTACACAAAATATAATTGGAATTATAAATATGCATCAAAAATCTTAAATATAATTAAGTTCAATTAGGGCAAGTGGACTAATTGAGAAAATAAATGTATAAATAGAAAAATGTTAGATTTCTAATAAAATAGACCAATTCAGAGTTTTTGAAATGACAATGGCGCTCAGGTTTTTAATAAGATAATATAAGAACTTATTTATGTCTAATAGGTATCAGATTATTTTAAAATACAGGAGATATATATATGTGTATACACGCACACACACACACACAATGGAATACTACTAGCCATAAAAAAGAATGAAATTTTGCCATTTGCAACAACATGGATGGATGTGGAGGATATTATGCTAAGTGAAATAAGTCATACAGAAAAAGACAAATACTGTATGATACCACTTATATGTGAAACCTAAAAAAATACAAAAACTATACAATATAACAAAAAAGAAACAGACTCACAGATAAGAGAAAAAACTAGTGGTTGCCAGTGGGGAGAGGGAAGGGGGGAGGGGCAAAATAGGGGTCAGGGATTAGAGGTACAAACTATTATGTATAAAATAAGCTACAAGGAGAGAAACCAAGATGTCGGAGTAGGACGTGCTCTCACTCCCTCTTGCGAGAACACCAGAATCACAACTAGCTGCTGGACAATCATCAACAGGAAGACACTGGAACTCACCAAAAAAGATACCCCACATCCAAAGACAAAGGAGAAGCCATAATGAGACGGTAGGAGGGGTGCAATCACAGTAAAATCAAATCCCATAAATGCTGGGTGGGTGACTCACAGACTGGAGAACACTTAGACCACAGAAGTCCACCCACTGGAGGGAAGGTTCTGAGCCCCACATCAGCCTTCCCAACCTGGAGGTCTGGCAACAGGAGGAGGAATTCCTAGAGAATCAGACTTTGAAGCCTACTTAGAATTGATTGCAGGACTTTGACAGGAATGGAGGAAACAGAGACTTCACTCTTGGAGGGCACAAACAAAGTAGTGTGTGCATCGGGATGCAGGGCAAGGAGCAGTGACCCCAGGGGAGACTGAACCAGACATACCTGCTAGTGTTTGAGGGTCTCCTGCAGAGGCAGAGGGGTGGGTGTGTGGCTCACCGTGGGGACAAGGACACAGGCAAAAAAAGTTCTGAGAAGTACTCCTTAGCATGACCCCTCCCAGAGTCTGTTATTAGTCGCACCAAAGAGCCCAAGTAGGCTCCAGTGTCGGGTTGCCTCAAGCCAAACAACCAAGAGGGAGGGAACCCAGACCCACCCATCAACAGTCAAGCGGATTAAAGTTTTACTGAGCTCTGCCCACCAGAGCAACAGTCAGCTCTACCCACCACCAGTCCCTACCATCAAGCTGCTTAGATAGCCTCATCCAGCAGAGGGCAGACAGCAGAAGCAAGAAGAACTACAACCCTGCAGCCTGTGGAACAAAAACCACATTCACAGAAAGACAAACAAGATGAAAAGTCAGAGGGCTATGTACCAGATGAAGGAACAAGATAAAAGCCCAAAAAATAACTAAATTAAGTGGAGATAGGCAACATTCCAGAAAAAGAATTCAAAATAATGATAGCGAGGATGATCCAGGACCTCGGCAAAAGAATGGAGTCAAAGATCGAGAAGATGCAAGAAATGTTTAACAAAGACTTAGAAGAATTAAAGAACAAACAAAGATGAATAATAAAATAAATGAAATGAAAACTACACTAGAAAAAATCAATAGCAGAATAACTGAGGCAGAAGAACGGATAAGTGACCTGGAAAACAGAAAGGTGGAATTCACTGCTGAAGAACAGAATAAAGAAAAAAGAATGAAAAGAAATGAAGACAGCCTAAGAGACTTCTGGGACAACATTAAACGCAACAACATTCGCATTATAGGGGTCCCAGAAGGAAAAGAGCGAGAGAAAGGACCAGAAAAATATTTGAAGAGATTATAGTCGAAAACTTCCCTAACATGGGAAAGGAAATAGCCACCCAAGTCCAGGAAGCACAGCGAGTCCCATACAGGATAAACCCAAGGAGAAACATGCCGAGCCACATAGTAATCAAATTGACAAAAATTAAAGAAAGAAAAATTATTGAAAGCAGCAAGGGAAAAACGACAAACACCATACAAGGAACTCCCATAAGGTTAACAGCTGATTTCTCAGCAGAAACTCTATAAGCCAGAAGGGAGTGGCATGTGATGAAAAGGAAGAACCTACAACCAAGATTACTCTACCCAGCAAGGATCTCATTCAGATTCGATAGAGAAATCAAAAGTTTTACAGACAAGCAAAGGCTAAGAGATTAAAGTGATGAAAGGGAAGAACCTACAACCAAGATTACTCTACCCAGCAAGGATCTCATTCAGATTCGATGGAGAAATCAAAAGCTTTACAGACAAGCAAAAGCTAAGAGAATTCAGCACCACCAAACCAGCTCTACAACAAATGCTAAAGGAACTTCTTTAACTGGGAAACACAAGAGAAGAAAAGGATCTACAAAAACAAACTCAAAACAATTAAGAAAATGGTCATAGGAACATACATATCAATAATTACCTTAAAGGTGAATGGGTTAAAGGCTCCAACCAAAAGACACAGGCTTGCTGAAAGGATATAAAAACAAGATCCATATATATGCTGTCTACAAGAGACCCACTTCAGACCTAGGGACACATACAGACTGAAAGTGAGGGGATGGAAGAAGATATTCCATGCAAATGGAAATCAAAACAAAGTTGGAGTAGCAATACTCATATCAGATAAAATAGATTTTAAAATAAGGAATGTTACAAGAGACAAGGAAGGACACTGCATAATGATCAAGGGATCAATGCAAGAAGAAGATATAACAATTATATATACACCCAACATAGGAGCACCTCAATACATAAGGCAA
>NC_041220.1:18044394-18045293 GCF_002837175.3 Physeter macrocephalus
TAAGGAAACAGAAACTTTAAATGACACAATAGACCAGATAGACTTAATTGATATTTATAGGACATTCCATCCAAAAACAGCAGATTACACTTTCTTCCCAAGCGCGCAAGGAACATTCTCCAGGATACATGACACCTTTGGTCACAAATCAAGCCTCAGTAAATTTAAGAAAATTGAAATCATATCAAGCATCTTTTCTGACCACAACACTATCAGATTAGAAATGAATTACAGGGAAAAAACCATAAAAAACACAAATACTTACAACAGGCACTGCAGAAATACAAAGCATCCTAAGAGACTACAAGCAACTCTATGCCAATAAAATGGACAACCTGGAAGAAACTGACAAATTTTTAGAAAGGTATAACCTTCCAAGACTGAACCAAGAAGAAATAGAAAATATGAACAGACCAATCACAACTAATGAAATTGAAACTGTGATTAAAAATCTTCCTGCAAGGCTTCCCTGGTGTTGCAGTGGTTGAGAGTCCGCCTGCCGATGCCGGGTACACGGGTTTGTGTCCCGGTCCGGGAAGATCCCACATGCCATGGAGCGGCTGGGCCCGTGAGCCATGGCCGCTGAGCCTGCATGTCCGGAGCCTGTGCTCTGCAACGGGAGAGGCCACAACAGTGAGAGGCCCGCGTACCGAAAAACTAAAAATAAAAAAATCTTCCAGCAAACAAAAGTCCAGGACCAGATGGCTTCACAGGTGAATTCTAGCAAACATTTAGAGAAGAGCTAACACCCATCCTTCTCAAACTCTTCCAAAAAATTGCAGAGGAAGGAACACTCCCAAACCCGTTCTATGAGGCCACCATTACCCTGATACCAAAACCAGACAAAGATACTACTAAAAAAGAAAATTACACACCAATATCACTGATGAATATAGATG
>NC_041220.1:18045752-18047076 GCF_002837175.3 Physeter macrocephalus
GACAAGGATGTCCACTCTCACCACTATTATTCAACATAGTTTTGGAAGTCCTAGCCATGGCAATCAGAGAAGAAAAAGAAATAAAAGGAATACAAATTGGAAAAGAAGAAGTAAAACTGTAAGTGTTTGCAGATGACATGATACTATACTTAGAGAATCCTAAAAATGTCACCAGAAATCTACTAGAGCTAATGAATGAATTTGGTAAAGTTGCAGGATACAAAATTAATGCACAGAAATCTCTTGCATTCCTATACACTAATGATGATAACTCTGAAAGAGAAATTAAGGAAACACTCCCATTTACCATTGCAACAAAAAGAATAAAATACCTAAGAATAAACCGACCTAGGGAGACCAAAGACCTGTATGCAGAAAACAATAAGACACTGATGAAAGAAATAAAAGATGATACACACGGATGGAGAGATATATCATGTTCTTGGATTGGAAGAATCGATATTGTGAAAATGACTATACTACCCAAAGCAATCTGCAGATTCAATGCAATTCCTATCAAATTACCAATGGCACTTTTTACGGAACTAGAACAAAAAGTCTTAATATTCATATGGAGAAGGAAAAGACCCCAAATAGCCAAAGCAGTCTTGAGGGAAAAAAACAGAGCTGGAGGAATCAGACTCCTTGACTTCAGACTATACTACAAAGCTACAGTAATCAAGACAATATGGTACTGGCACAAAAACAGAAACAGAGATCGGTGGAACAAGATAGAAAGCCCAGACATAAACCCACGCTTCTATGGTCAACTAATCTATGACAAAGGAGGCAAGGATATACAATGGAGAAAAGACAGTCTCTTCAGTAAGTGGTGCTGGGAAAACTGGACAGCTACATGTAAAAGAATGAAATTAGAACACTCCCTAACACCATACACAAAAATAAACTCAAAATGGATTAGAGACCTAAAGGTAAGACTGGCCACTATAAAACTTAGAGGAAAACATAGGAAGAACACTCTTTGACATAAATCACAGCAAGATCTTTTTTGATCCACCTCTTAGAGTAATGGAAATAAAAACAAAAATATACAAATGGGACCTAATGAAACTTAAAAGCTTTTGCACAGCAAGGGAAACCATAAACAAGACGAAAGACAAACCTTAGAATGGGAGAAAATATTTGCAAACGAATCAACGGACAAATGATTAATCTCTAAAATATAAAAGCAGATCATGCAGCTCAATATTAAAGAAACAAGCAACCGAATCCAAAAATGGGCAGAAGACCTAAATAGACATTTCTCCAAAGAAGACATACAGATGGCCAAGAAGGACATGAAAAGCTGCTCAACATCACTAAT
>NC_041220.1:18047266-18074321 GCF_002837175.3 Physeter macrocephalus
AGCAATCCCACTACTGGGCATATACCCAGAGAAAACCATAGTTCAAAAAGACACATGCACCCCAATGTTCATTGCAGCACTATTTACAATAGCCAGGTCTTGGAAGCAAGCTAAATGCCCATTGACAGACGAATGGATAAGGAAGATGTGGTACATATACGAAATGGAATATTACTCAGCCATTAAAAGGAACGAAATTGAGTCATTTGTCAAGACGTGGATGGATCTAGAGATTGTCATACAGAGTGAAGTAAGTCAGAAAGAGAAAAACAAATATAGTATATTAACGCATGTATGTGGAACCTAGAAAAATGGTACAGATGAACTGGTGTGCAGCGCAGAAGTTGAGACAAAAAAAACAACTAATACTAAACTTTCTTTGGGTTATTTGTATGGAAATATGTTAATATAAATGTTTCAGACATTACATGAAATTTCTAAAAATCTTATATGTTCTGGTATAATGTTATAAGTCTAATTCTAGTCATTAATTTAAAATGTATATCTCAGAAATAACTAAATTTCCTTGTCAATTGCATTATGAATTTTCATCAAATCTTTAACCGTGGTCATTTTTAAATCTTTTGTCATTTACAGACAGTTTTGGGTGTACTCTGATGCTTTCGCAAAAATGTTCCTATAAAAGGGTTTCATCTTCAAGGAATTCATGGAAAAGACTCTGACAAGTACAGGTTTCTGGTAACTGACTATACTGCGAATTCATAAAAGTGCTAATGAAAGATCAAGATAAAAAAAATTAATTACTTGGGACTGAGTGAACTGATGAGGATGATTATAATTTTTGTGACTTTGTTTGAATAAAAAATAAATAAATAAATAAATAAAATAAAATAAGCTACAAGGATATATTGTACAATACAGGGAATACAGCCAATATTTTATAATAAGTAAAAATTGGGAGGGAGCAAGATGCAAGAGGGAAGAGATATGGGGACATATGTATATGTATAAATGATTCACTTTGCTATAAAGCAGAAACTAACACACCATTGTAAAGCAATTATACTCCAAAAAAGATGTTAAAAAAAAATGGAGTATAGCCTTTAAAAATTGTGAATCACTACACTATATACTTGTAACATATAATATTGTATATCAACTATATTTCAATAAAATAAATACAGGCCATATATGCCTCTTATCTCTCAGCAGTCAACTAAAATTATTGAATATACAGAAATGAAGGTAGTAATAGTCTTACAGAATATTGAAGAAATTAAGAATTTAATACTACAGGATAAATTGGCAGCACATTTACTAATTCAACAAATAATCATTAACTATTTATTACACCAGGAAATCTAATCGAACGTCTTTCACTCAGAACAGAGATCAGGAAGATATACATAAATATATATCTTTATCAATGGGTCTATTTTCTGCTACAGAAGTAAAACAAAATTTTAAAGCTTGACTACTTATTCACCTAGCACTGAACAGTACACTTTACTCACCAAAAAAAGCTAAATAAACAAATTTTAAATGCATCTGAATATGGTGTCTGGTGTTAGTTTTACTTTCTTAGTTAACCTTATGTCCACCAAAAGGAAATAATACAAGATTGAGAGAAAAGCATTTGAGGATTTAAAATAAATAACATGAAACTCTTTGCATTTGTAAGAAACTATATCCCCATCTTCCTTCTTATCATCAAAAAACTGATAAGTATTTTGATCAAATATAAAGCGATATGTGCCATACATAGAAAAAGGTATTGTTTAAAACTGTCATTTATATGTGAAAAGTACATTTAGGAGATTTACTTTTCTCTCTTCTTCTCTCTTTCAAGTGTAAATGTTTATTTATTCTTGCCAGGGGAAAATATTGCAGTAATTGATGGTGGTTCTAATACTTGCTATTTTATATACAAAAATGAGTAACTTTCAAATAGGGAAGTAGATAGATAGTTTGTATGAATATTAAAAAGTGTATTTGCTAGAAAAGTTTAGGAAGACGTCTCCTTTTTGGAACAAAAAAATGAAAACATAATAATAATACGAAACAGTAATAGACATTACATGATAGTATAATTTAATTGTAGAGATGTTTGGAAGTGATAATATTAAAGAAAATAACCCTTAAGAACTCTATTTAGTTTTTAACCATTTAATTCCATTTAAGACACAAGTCTCTCAAGGGGAGTCTTACTTGGGAATTCTTCAGTTTTCATGAAAATACGTTAAAAAGAGAATTCCGATCATCAACTTTGACACCTTAAAATTTCATAAGGAGAGAAAATGCCAAAACCATGTATATCTTCTCTCTCCATAATTTTATTTTGCACAAAATAATACCCATTAAAATTCTTCAGTTTTTCTTTTGTCTTAAAATTGGAAATATTTTCTCTAAAATTCTAATATTTCAGGGTTTGAGAGTGCTTATAACTAATTTTACACTTCAAGGATATTTCAATTAATAAAGCAGTTACTGAAGCATTAGTACTTTTTCTAGGCCAGCACTTTTTAAATAAAGCTTCCAATAATTAGGAATATAAAAGTAACACTTTACTTTTACAGGGTGAATACTACCATCGCCTTTTTTCCCAGTAAATTATAGTATTTTTTTTTTTACATTTTACTGACAACAGCTATTCAGAATGACATATATTTCAGATTAATGCTAATTAAATTCAAGCTACCATATGAGAGTCAATTCTGAAGAAATTAATGTTTTCCAGAGGACAAAATAGACTATATTACAAGATTTTAAGACCACTCCTACAGGAGGTAGCCAGAAGGTGGCCTATTCTAGTTCTTAGGGGAAAAATATGAATCTGGACAAGTCAGTACTAATCTAAGACCACCAACAGTAGTCAGTAGGTGGTCCTCTTTATATAAAAATCAAGGACTATTCCTGATGTATAATGATTATAAAAACTGATATGGGGCTTCCCTGGTGGTGCAGTGGTTGAGAGTCCGCCTGCCGATGCAGGGGACATGGGTTCGTGCCCCGGTCCAGGAAGATCCCACATGCCGCGGAGTGGCTGGGCCCGTGAGCCATGGCCGCTGAGCCTGTGCGTCCGGAGGCTGTGCTCCGCAACGGAAGAGGCCACAACAGTGAGAGGCCTGCATACCACAAAGAAAAAAACAAAAAAAAAACTGATATGGATATACAAGGTCTAACATTCTTAACCAATATTGAAGAAACTAATAATTTAATAGATCCCTCTGTAAAATATCTGGTGAGCAGAGAGCTCACTCTGAAGGAAGAGAGAGGTTAGGGAACCCTAGCTTTTTTAAGCAATCCTGGCTGAACATAGCTGGCATTAGTTTATACACGTGGCTATTAATTTACAGTATCCATTAATATTTCTATCTTCCAACTTCTAGAGCTAAGAAAGAAAGGTGCTAAGGCAGAAAAAGAAAGATCAAAGCAAATAACATAACTTGGGACTCTGAAAACCTTTGAGTGAAAGGATATATTATTTTGTAGCCATACCCCCTTTTCTTTAAGAGAAGAACTATTGAACATGAACATAAACAGGTCAATGTCAATTGCTCCAGGAATGATTAGGTCAACATCAATGACAAAATCAGTGAAGATGAAACATTACTGCACTAGGTGCCAATATCCAGTCAGAATATAATAAGTGTAGTAAAGGCTAAGAGAAGAAGCACACTGAACCTTAAGGGGCATCATCCTTGGAACAAGGTAATTATCAGGAGAAAGAAAGGGCATACGTTTTAGCACTTGTCAGTAAATAATTGTTTTAACTGTCAAAGAGGACACGAAACTCATCTCTGACTTTCTTGGAGAAGAAAATACTTGGTATTTCTAATGATTTTACTGTTGAGAATTCAAAGCAAAGCCTATTTTCCTTACTACCTTTATTATTACTGATTCTCCTCTAACAATGATTCTAATCCACAAACCTCGACTTAAAAACAAGATGCTATGGCCTGGTAAAATAAAGTTTACATTTTAGGAAATTATGAAAATGAAAATATGAGTTATTATGATAACCAGGGATAAGAATTTGGTAACTGCTTACAAAGTATATTTTCCTTAGCTACAATCATGGTTATTTATCAAGAAGTTAAAGTTGAAATACCACTTTGAACAAATAATGAAACTTCTACATTGCAATCAGAACAAGACCGTAGAAAAGCACATAATTTTCATTTGTGTAAGATTTTTTCTGCCTTCATAGACCCTTAAATTATACCTTAGGCAAAAGCACTTTTTGGTAATAAAAGTAGTGATGGCTTACATGTCTTTAACATGCTGAAACACACAAAAAAGAATATATTTAAATGTAATCCATTAAAATAACACTGACTGAAATAAAAATAGGTTAAATAGATAGGGACCTGGTTCCTTTACACTTTTAGTATTTTTGATACTGTTACATTTAAACTATCACTCAGTGCCACTGCAAAAATCATATGTTTCACCCACATTTTTGACCAGAGTACTCCACTGTCTATGCAAAATATAATGTGTAATTTTCCCAGTTTTAATAATATTTTAGATAGATAATTCCATTAATAAGTTCTGTGGTAAATCAAGAATACATATATAGGAAAGAGGTTTGCAGTTATGGCAATTAGTATGGCCAGAGCTTCATTCTTTTCGTGATAGCATTGCTTCGCGTAGGGTAGAAATTGTGATTCTCTGCTCTTTCTCTGAATTATGAGGAGATAAAGGTATTTTTTGGTAATAAGCAATGATTCTTAAATTTTGTATTTTTAGTTTTGGGGTGGGAGTTACAGTTCCCTTTGAGGATATTATGAAAACTATCCCCAGAAGAATATCCAAGTGTATGAGCATGCAATATTTTGCTTTTTTTTAAAGGGCTTATGGATTTCATGAGAATGATCCATAATATATAATCACCCAGACAATTTTTCTAGGTTGAAACTAGTCCTTAGGGATCTTTGGAGATCCACTTCTATTTCAATATGATAACTAGTAACACGATTAACCTGGGATCCTTTCAGGACATAATTCAGCAGATTACACCTCTGATAGGCATGTCAAGACCTAATACAATAGGTTGAAAATAGATTTTCTGGGACAGATCTTAACAAGTCTCCCACAACTTAGTAACTTAGGAAGTTCAGAGGAATATCAAGAGTTCTGTGAGCAGAAATGAAGGGGGAGAATTAAACTGAAATTATAGTCCATGGAGAGTCAAAGACCTTTTTGGGGGAATGGCAAATGACAGTTACCTTTTAAGCATTCACTTTGGGGTTTTAAGTAATGTTCTACAACCTTTACAATCGAAGTGCAAAACTGATTTCTAAAACAAAAGTTTAAATCACATTTCCAAAGAATATGAAATACTATCCCACAAACTTTAAAGTTGGGTTTTTAAAAACAGAAGTTTAAATCACATTTTAAAATAAATACATTTTACAGCTACAACAAAATATTTTCTACATAGATAATATGGGTATTTGGAAATAAACAAGAACAAACCTTCATCCCAAAACGGTAAAATTTAAATCAACTTTATCATTCTTTATTAGCAATTTATCAAGGGAAAATAAGGCTAAATAATATTTTAAAATATTAAGAAGTTAAAACTGGGTTTTGCTTATTTATATTAATATATAACAGTATACCTCTACTCAGAAATCATGAGTGTCTACATATAGTTAAGGGGAAAAGAGCCAAAGATGCATATTGTTTAATATACTTTGTTATCCAGTATTGTTTACCTGTCTAATGTCATGTCATCCATCTTGCATTTTAGCAATACTGACAATAAAAGTTTGCCAAGAATATTTTATTCTCTAGTGTCTCTTTGGGTTTGCATATATCATTTATTTTGTCTAGAACATGCTCCCTTAGCTTGTATGAATAGAAAACTCCCATTAATCTCATATTTCATATAAAATGCTTTCTGAAGATTTCCTGACTCCATGTGATTAACTTACATCTTGGTACCTTTCACCTATTCCAATATAATAATGATTTTATTATCATTAAAATATTTATATGATTTTTTTCTCCATACCAGATTGCTACATATTTGAGAATAAAGATTTTTCATGTTTAGATTCTCAGAGCCTGGGCCAGACTGTGTTCATATTTATAAACTAGAAATAAATGAATATGGCCATGAAATACTAGTAATGGTAATAATAACTACAATTTACGGATCAACTATTTGTCAAGTACTGCAATAAATGTTTCGTACATTTTTTGTGCTACATTTTTAGTAGTTTTTGATCCTTATATCTCAGTTATTAAATAACTGAAGTGAGATTGAGACTAAGTTTTCTCTTAATCCAGTGAACCTACCTTTTCTCTATAACTGTGGCTTTAAATTTTTCTTTTTAACTTTAAGCAGTGGAATTATTTCTCAAATGTAATTTTATAAAAATGTATAATATACTAAGCATGGAAAATGGAGCCACATATGGTAAGGAAATTATCAGTGGTTGCCAATGGATAACCAGTCATAATGGATAGGGAGATGAATAAGCAGAGAACAGAATATTCTTAAGGCAGTGAAAATACTCTGTATGATATTATAATGATGGTATTATAATTATGCATTTGCCCAAACCCACAGAATATACAAAACTTAGAGTGAACCCTAAGGTAAACCATGGGCTTTGGGTGGTTATAATGTGTCAACGTAGGTTCATCCTTGGTTAAACAAAAACAAACAAACAAACAAAAGTACTATTCCCATGAGTAACGTACATAATGGGGGAGCTATGCATGTACAGGACAGGGAGTACATAAGAAATAGCTGTATTTCGCTCACAAGTCTGCTGTAAAACTAAAACTGCTCTTTAAAAAATAGTCTTAAAAAAAAGCAAGAGTAGAATTAAAAATGTAGATGGTACTAAAGATCAGAATTAAGTTATAAAATATCTAACTAGTAACATGGCATGGAAAAAAAGTTAAAATCATTCAAAAATTGTACAAATATTTATTGAGTCCCTATCATAAGCAAGCATTGTACTTAATCAAAAGAGGAAAAAAGAAACAAGGAAACTACAAAACAGCTAGGAAACAATAAGATAGAATTAGTAAGCCCTTACCATATACAGTTAAGTTAAATGTAAATGAATTAAATTATCCAACCTAAAGTCATAGAGGGGCTGGATGGATAAAAATTATAAGACCCAACTATATGTTTCCTACAAAAGACTCACTTCACTTTTAAGGACACATATAGGCTCAAAGTGAAGGGATGGAAAAAGATATTCCATACAAATGGAAACAAAAAGACAGCAGGAAGAGGTATATTCATATCAGATACAATTGACTCTAAGTCAAAAAATGTAAAAAGAAACAAAGGTCATTACATAATGAAAAAGGGGTCAATTCATCCAGAGGATATAACAAGTGTAAATATATATGCACCCACCATCAGAGCACCTGAATGTATTAAGAAAAATTTAACACATCTGAAGGGAGAAATAGACAACAATACAAATATAGTAGGGGACTTCAATACTGTACTTTCAAAAAATGGATAGAAAATCAATGAAGAAACAATGGACTTAAAATACATCTTAGACAAATGAACTTAACAGACATACAAAGAACATTCCATCTATCAGGAGTAGAACATGTTCTTCTCAAGGGAACACTGAACAGTCTAGAGGAGAAATCATGTTAGGTCACAAAACAAACCTTTGCAAATGTAAGAAGACTGAAATCATACAAAATATCCTTTCTGACCACAATGGTATGAAACTAGAAATCAATAATGGGGTAAAACTGGAAAATTCACAAATATGTGGAAACTGAACAACATATTCCTAAATAACCAATGGGTCAAAAAAGAAAACAAAAGGGAAGTCAAAAAATATCTTGAGGGAATTCCTGGCAGTCCAGTGGTTAGGATTCCATGCTTCCACTGCAGGGGCATGGGTTCAATCCCTGGTCACGAAACTAAGATCCTGCAAGTAGTGCAGTGTGGAAAAAAAAATCTTAAAACAAAACAAAACAAAAAAATGGAAACACAACATACCAAAACTTATGGGATGTACTGAAAGTAGTTTAGAGGAACAAATGCCAACATTAAGAAATAAAGAAGGGGCTTCCCTGGTGGCGCAGTAGAGAGTCCGCCTGCCGATGCAGGGGACACGGGTTCGTGCCCCGGTCCAGGAGGATCCCACATGCCGCAGAGCGGCTGGGCCCGTGAGCCGTGGCCGCTGAGCCTGTGCGTCCGGAGCCTGTGCTCCGCAGTGGGAGATGCCACAGCGGTGAGAGGCCCGCGTACCGCAAAAAAAAAAAAAAAAAAAAGAAAAGTCATAAATAAACTAAATTTACATCTTATAGAACTAGAAAAAGAAGAACAAATTAAGTCCAAAGTTAGTAAAAGGAAGGAGGAGGTAACAAATTTCGGAGCAGAAATGAAATCGAGACCAAGAAAACAATAGAAACGATTAATAAAACAAACAGTTGGTGTTCTGAGAAGATAAAGAAAATTGACCAACCTTTAGCTAGACAAAGAAAAAAGAGAGAAGACTCAAATAAATGAGATCATAAATGAAAGAGGAGATACTACAACTCATACTATAGGAATTCAAAGGACCATAAGAGACTACTATGAACAACTGTACACCTCCAAACTGGATAATCTAGAAAAAATAAATAATTTCTAGAAACATACAACCTACCAAGACTGAATCATAAGGAAACAGAAAATCTGCATAAAAACATAATGACTGAGATTGAAGCAGTAATTAAAAGCTTTCCAAAAAGAATAGGACCAGATGATTTCAGTGGTGAATTCTACCAAACATTTAAAGAATTAACATCAATCCTTCTCAAACTCTTCCAAACAATTGAAGAAGACAGAATACTCCCAAACTCATTTTATGAGGCCAGCATTACCCTGACAACAAAGCTAGAGAAGAAGGTTACAAAAAGAAAAAGCTACAGTCTAATATGCCTAATGAATATACACGCAAAATGTCTCAACAAAATACTAGCAAACCAAATTCAGCAGCACCTTAAAAGGGTCATATACCATGAGCAAATGGGATTTATCCCTTAGATGCAAGGATGGTTCAACATAAACAAATCAATAAATGTGATGTACCACATTAACACAATAAAAAATAAAAATCATATGATCATCTCAATGCAGAAAAAGTATTTGACAAAATTCCACATTCTTTCATTGAAAAAACTCTCAACAAATTGGGTATAGAATGAATGTACCTTGACATAATAAACATGACAAACTGACATCTAAAATCATATTCAACAGTGAAAAGTTGAAAGCTTTTCTGCTAAGATCAGGAAAAAGACAATGATGACCACTCTAACCTCTCCTATTTAACATAGCACTGGAAGTCCTAGCCAGAACAATTGGACAAAAAAAGAAATAACAGTCATCCAAATTGTAAAGGAAAAAGTAAAACTATTTCTGTTTGCATAAACTTACAGAAAATTCCCAAGATGCCACAAAAAACTGTTAGAAATAATAAATGAATTCAGTAAAGTTGCAGAATAAAAACATGAACATATAAAAGTCAATTATGTTTCTATAAACTAACAAAAAACTATCTAAAAAACAAATAAAGGAAACAATCCCATTTATAATAGCATAAAAACTAATAAAATACTTAGGAATAAATGTAACAAAGGAGATAAAATAACTGTACACTGAAAATTATGACATCAATGAAAGAAATTGAAGAAGACACAAATAAATGTTAAGATATCCCATGTTCGTGGATTGAAAGAATCAGTAATATTAAAATAACCATTCTACTTAAGTCATCTATTGAATCAATAAAATCTGTACCAAAATTTCAATGGCACTTTCACAGAAACAGAAAAAAAATCCTAAAATCTGTGTGGATCCATATAAGACCCTGAGTGGCCAAGGTACTCCTGAGGAAGAACAACAGAGCTGGAGACATCACACTTTTAGATTTCAAACTACATCACACAGCTATAGTAATAAAAAACTGGCGTAAAAAACAGGCACATAAAAAATGGAAAAAATTGAGAACCCACAAATGACCTGTTTCATATATGGACAAATAATCTTTGACAAGGGTACCAGGAATACACAGGGGGAAAGTATATTATCTTCAATAAATGATGGTTGGAAAACTGGATACACACTTGGAAAACAATGTAACTAGAACTCATATCTTACACCATTCACAAAAACTAACTCAAAAATGGATTAAAGGGCTTCCCTGGTGGCGCAGTGGTTGAGAATCCGCGTGACAATGCAGGGGACACGGGTTCGTGCCCCGGTCCAGGAAGATCCCACATGCTGCGGAGCAGCTAGGCCCATGAGCCATGGTCGCTGAGCCTGCGTGTCCGGAGCCTGTGCTCTGCAGAGGGAGAGGCCACAACAGTGAGAGGCCCGTGTCCGGCAAAAAAAAAAAAAAAAAAGGATTAAAGACTTAAATAGAACACCAGAAACCATAAAACTCCTAGAAGGAACATAGGGAAAAGCTTCCTGGCATTGGTCTTGACAAAGATTTTTTGGATATGACATCAAAAGTATAAGCAAAAATAAACAAGTGGGACTATATCAAACTAAAAAGCTTCTGCATAGATGCAAAAATCCTCAACAAAATACCAGCAAACCAAGTCCAACAATACATTAAAAGAATCATACATCACGGTCAAGTGGGATTTATCCCAGGGATGCAAGATTTCTTCAATATCCAGAAATCAATCAGTATGATACACCACATTAACAAATTGGAGAATAAAAACTATATGATCATCTCAATATATGCAGAAAAATATTTTGACAATATTCAACACCCATTTTTGAAAAGAAATCTCCAGAAAGTGGATATAGAGGGAAGATACCTCAGCATAATAAAAGCCATATATGACAAACCCATAGCTAACATCATACTTAACAGTGAAAATTTGAAAACATTTCCTCTAAGATCAGGAACAGGACAAGAATGTCCACTCTTGCCAATTTTATTCAATATAGTTTTGGAAGTCCTAGTCATGGCAGAGAAGGAAAAGAAATAAAAGGAATCAAAACTGGAAAGGAAGTAAAACTGTCACTGTTTGCAGATGACATGATACTACACATAGAATATCCTAAAGATGCTGGTAGAAAACTACTGGAGCTCATTAATGAATTTGTTAAAGTTGTGGCATACAAAATTAATACACAGAAATATTGTGCATTTCTATACAACAATAATGAAAGATCAGAAAGAGAAATTAAGGAAACAATCCCATTTACCATCACATCAGAAAGAATAAAATACCTAGCAATAAACCTACGCAAGGAGGCAAAAGACCTGTACTCCAAAAACTAAGACACATATAAGAAATAAAAGATGAGATAAACATCCTCTATGATTATTTTGTTACTGTCGATTTCCCCTTTTATGGCTGTTAGCATTTCCCTTATGTATTGAGGTGCTCCTATGTTGGGTGCATAAATATTTACAATTGTTATATCTTCTTCTTGGATTGATCTCTTGATCATTATGTAGTGTTCTTCTTTGTCTCTTGTAATAGTCTTTATTTGAAAGTCTATTTGGTCTGATATGAGAATTGCGACTCCAGCTTTCTTTTGATTTCCATTTGCATGGAATATCTTTTTCCATCCTCTCACTTTCAGTCTGTATGTGTCCCTAGGTCTGAAGTGGGTCTCTTGTAGACAGCATATATACAGATCTTGTTTTTGTATCCATTCAGCCAGACTATGTCTTTTGGTTGGAGCATTTAATCCACTTACATTTAAGGTAGTTATCGATATGTTATGTTCCTATTACCATTTTCTTAATTGCTTTGGATTGGTTATTGTAGGTCTTTTCCTTCTCTTGTGTTTCCTGGCTAGAGAAGTTCCTTTAGCATTTGTTGTAAAGCTGGTTTGCTGGTGCTGAATTCTCTTAGTTTTCACTTGTTTGTAAATGTTTTAATTTCTCTGTCAAAACTGAATGAGATCCTTGCTGGGTAGAGTAATCTTGCTAGTAGGCTTTTCCCTTTCATCACTTTAAATATGTCCTTCCACTCCCTTCTAGCTTGCAGAGTTTCTGCTGAAAGATCAGCTGTTAACCTTGTCAGGATTCCCTTGTACGTTATTTGTCCCTTTTCCCTTGCTGCTTTTAATATTTTTCCTTTGTATTTAATTTTTGATAGTTTGATTAGTATGTGTTTGGCATGTTTCTCCTTGGATTTACGGAGTATGGGACTCTGCACTTCCTGGACTTGATTGACTATTTCTTTTCCCATAATAGGGAAGTTTTCAACTATAATCTCTTCAAATGTTTTTTCAGTCCCTTTCTTTTTTTTTCTTATGTGACCCATATAATTTGAATGTTGGTGTTTTAATGTTGTCCTAGAGGTCTCTGACACTGTCCTCAATTCGTTTCGTTCTTTTTTTCTTTATTCTGTTCTGTGGCAGTTATTTCCACTATTTTATCTTCCAGGTCACTTACCCGTTCTTCTGCCTCAGTTATTCTGCTACTGATTCCTTCTAGAGAATTTTCAATTAACAAAATAATAGTAGGGGACTTTAACACCCCACTTTCAACTATGGACAGATCAACGAAAATGAAAATAAATAAGGAAACACAAGCTTTAAATGATACATTAAACAAGATAGACTTAATAGACATTTATAGGACATTCCATCCAAAAACAACAGAATACACTTTCTTCTCAAGTGCTTATGGAAAATTCTCCAGGAGAGATCATATCCTGGGTCACAAATCAATCCTTGGTAAATTTAAGAAAATTGAAATCATATCAAATATCTTATCTGACCACAACACTGTGAGAATAGATATCAACTACAGGGAAAAAATCTGTAAAAAATTCAAACACATGGATGCTAAACAATACGTTACTAAATAACCAAGAGATCACTGAAGAAATCAAAGAGGAAATCAAAAAATACCTAGAAACAAATGACAATGAAAACACAACGGCCAAAACCTATGGGATGCAGCAAAAGCAGTTCTAAGAGGGAAGATTATAGCAATACAATCCGACCTAAAGAAACAAGAAAAATCTCAAATAAACCACCTAACCTTACACTTAAAGCAATTAGAGAAAGAATAACAAAAAAACCCCAAAGTTATCAGAAGGAAATAAATAATAGAGATCAGATTAGGAATCAATGAAAAAGAAATGAAGGAAAAAATAGCAAAGATCAATAAAACTAAAAGCTGGTTCTTTGAGAAGATAAACAAAATGATAAACCATTATCTAGATTCATCAAGGAAAAAAAGGGAGAAAACTCAAATCAACAGAATTAGAAATGAAAAAGGACAACTAACAACTGACACTGCAGAAATACAAATGATCATGAGAGATTACTACAAGCAACTATGTGCCAATAAATTGGACAACCTGAAAGAAATGGACATATTCTTAGAAAAGCACACCCTTCCAAGACTGAACCAGGAAGAAATAGAAAATATAAACAGACCAATCAGAAGCACTGAAAGTGAAGCTGTGATTAAAAATCTTCCAAAAAATAAAAGCCCAGGGTCAGATGTCTTCACTGGCTTCACAGGTGAATTCTATCAAACATTTAGAGAAGAGCTAACACCTATCCTTCTCAAACTCTTCCAAAATACAGCAGAGGGAGGAACACCCCCAAACTCATTCTATAAGGCCAAAATCACCCTGATACCAAAACCAGACAAAGATGTTACAAAAAGAAACTACAGGCCAATATCACTGATGAAAATGGATGCAAAAGTCCTCAACAAAATACTAGCAAACAGAATCCAACAGCACATTAAAAGGATCATACACCATGAACAAGTGGGGTTTATCTCAGGAATGCAAGGATTTTTCAATATACGTAAATCAATCAATGTGATGCACCATAAAACAAATTGAAGGATAAAAACGATATGATCATCTCAATAGTTGCAGAAAAATCTTTCAACAAAATTCAACACCCATTTATGATAAAAATTCTACAGAAAGTAGGCATAGAGGGAACTTATCTCAACATAATAAAGGCCATGTATGACAAACCCACAGCCAACATTGTTCTCAATGGTGAAAAAGTGAAACCATTTCCACTAAGATCAGGAACAAACAAGGTTGCCCACTCTCACCACTATCATTCAACATAATTTTGGAGGTTTTAGCCACAGCAATCACAGAAGAAAAAGAAATAAAAGGAATCCAGATCAAAAAAGAAAAGTAAAACTGTCACTGTTTGCAGATGACATGATACTATACACAGAGAATCCTAAGGATGCTACTAGAAAACTACTAGAGCTAATCAATGAAATTGGTAAAGTAGCAGGATACAAGATTAATACACAGAAATCTTTTGCATTCTTACACACTAATGATGAAAAATCTGAAAGAGAAATTAAGGAAACACTCCCATTTACCACTGCAACAAAAAGAATAAAATACCTAGGAATAAAACTACTTAAGTAGACAAAAGACCTGTATGCAGAAAAATATAAGACACTGATGAAAGAAATTAAAGATGATACAAACAGATGGAGAGATATACTCTATTCTTGGATTGGAAGAATCAACATTGTGAAAATGACTATACAACGCAAAGCAACCCACAGATTCATTGCAATCCCTATCAAACTACCAATGGCACTTTTTACAAAAGAGGTACAAAAATTTTCAGCTTGAGAAAGAAAAACGGAGCTGCGGGAATCAGGCTCCCTGACTTCAGACTATACTACAAAGCTACAGTAATCAAGACTGTATGGTACTGGCAGAAAAACAGAAATATAGATAAAAGGAACAGGATAGAAAGCCCAGAGATAAATCCACGCACATATGGTCACCTTATCTATGACAAAGGAGGCAAGAATATACAATGGAGAAAAGACAGCCTCTTCAGTAAGTGGTGCTGGGAATACTAGACAGCTACATGTAAAAGAATGAAATTAGAACACTCCCTAAAACCATACACAAAAATAAATTCCAAATGGATTAGAGACCTAAATGTAAGGCTAGGCACTATAAAACTCTTAGCGGAAAACATAGTCTGAACAGTCTACTACATAAATCACAGCAAGACCCTTTTTGACCCACCCACTAGAGAAATGGAAATAAAAACAAAAATAAATAAATTGGACCTAATGAAACTTAAACACTTGTGCACAGCAAAGGAACCCATAAACAATACCAAAAGACAACCCTCAGAATGGGAGAAAATATTTGCAAACGAATCAACTCACAAAGGATTAATCTCCAAAATATACAAGCAGCTCATGCAGCTCAATATCAAAAAAACAAATAACCCAATCCAAAAATGGGCAGAAGACCTAAATAGACATTTCTCCAAAGAAGATATACAGATTGCCAACAAACACACGAAAGGATGCTCAAGATCACTAATCATTAGAAAAATGCAAATCAAAACTGTAATGAGTTATCACCTCACACCGGTCAGAATGGCCATCATCAAAAACTCTAGAAACAATAAATGCTGGAGAGGGTGTAGAGAAAATTGTAGCCTCTTGCACTGTCAGTGGGAATGTAAATTGATACAGCCACTATGGAGAACAGTATGGAGGTTCCTTAAAAAACTAAAAATAGAACTACCATACGACCCAGCAATCCCACTACTGGGCATATATCCTGAGAAAACCGTAATTTAAAAGAGTCATGTACCACACTCTTCATTGCAGCTGTAGTTACAATAGCTAGGACATGGACGCAACCTAAGTGTCCATCGATAAATGGATGGATAAAGAAGATGTGGCACATATATACAATGGAGTACTACTCAGCCATAAAAAGAAACGGAATTGAATTATTTGTAGTGAGGTGGATGGATCTGGAGACTGTCATACAGAGTGAAGTAAGTCAGAAAGAGAGAAATAAATACCGTATGCTAACACATATATATGGAATCTAAAAAAAAACAAAAACAAAAAGGTTCTTAAGAACCTAGGGGCAGGACAGGAATAAAGACACAGATGTAGAGAATGGACTTGAGGACACAGGGAGGGGCAAGGGTAAGCTGGGATGAAGTGACAGAGTGGTATGGACTTATATATACTACCAAATGTAAAACAGATAGCTAGTGGGAAACAGCCGCATAGCACAGGGAGATCAGCTCGGTGCTTTCTGTCCACCTAGAGCTGTGGGATAGGAAGGGTGGTAGGGTGATGGAAGAGGGAGGAGATATGAAGATATATGTATATGTATAGCTGATTCACTTTGTTATAAAGCAGAAACAAACACACCATTTTAAAGCAATTATCCTCCAATAAAGATGTTTAAAAAAAGAAGTAACTTTTCCTTTCAAGAAGAAAAATTATGAAAGAAAATTATTTGTTCAAAAAATGTTTTTAATTAAACAGAAACAAGTGGTGTTGGAAAGACAAAAAATTACAGACAGTCCTCAACAGAAAATTAGCCTTCTACTGCAGTATTATTATCTACTATATAATATATATTAGTTTGACATTTTAGGCATTACCCTAATTAAACCTCATTATTAAATCCATAAATTTTTTTTCTGACATGGAAAATAATATTCCACAATAAATGACTGAGAAAGTATAAATATAAATCATAAAATCTTAGTGAAAGAAAAAGCAATAGCATCTTTAAATACTAGGAATACTAGTGGGTACATCTTCTATGACAAATGTAGCACAAAATGAAAAAGAATAACATCAGATTTACTGGCATTTATCATTTGTGGACACCATTAAAACCAGTTTTAAAAAGTAGTGGAGAAGCAATCAGTTAAAGATTTTCTATGATTTAATATGATCAAATGAACATCTATAATATCTATCTTATTAAGACTAATAGTTTACTGATCAATACTGGCTTAAAGACCTTTCCTCACTGTACCCAACAATCAAGAGTAAATATGTCATAAACTTTGCCAAATCTCTATCAGTTCCCAATTTGCAAGACTTGCCTTACATTACAGAGCCAAGGCCCTAAAACACTGTATATATATAATGTATCCTCCCTTGACTTTCACCTTCTGAACTACTACTAAGACTCTGTCTAGCAGATTTTCCCTTTGTGAAGTAAGTCTTATAAAATTAGATTTGCTTATCAGTAGAAAGTAACAGTGATATTTTGGGGGAATCAACAGCCAACAAGTAAAATAACAAGTCTTTCATTATTCATTTGATTTTCTTTTTCTTCCTTTTCTGATATTATATTATAAATGTGCTTTTGACAGAATGCTGAAAAATTCTTTGGATTATGACATTTTGAATAAGTAGAAAAACATACATTCAATAAAAATAAATTTGTCATTAACTAACCCAAATAAGAACATTCATTATGGTTTGCACTCTTAATTGCTATCAGCCAATGGGAAAACCTTTTCACACCAAATGGGGAATAAAAGCCTAGAGTGAACACAATTTCTAAAACCCTGCAGTTTATTTAAACCTCCTCCTTACAATCAGAAGACCCAGAGCATAATGAGACATTTATTTATTATGAATCTAAACCACCTGCATTTATTAAAAGAAAATAAAAGATCAATACCTGGTTTTATTGGATCCACAGGGCTTTCTTCTTCTGAGCACTCTAATAAATTCTTGATTTCAATAAACATTTGGAAATTTCTATTTCAATTTGTGTATGTAAACAAGTAAATATTTAGAGTTGCAGGGATATAGAAATTATATATATTTGTGCTATAGAGACTATTTATAGATAAATTGTTAAATAATTCTTAAATTCTTAAATAATTCTTTCAGAAATGTCAGAATTTATCTTTAAAAAAGCCTTTCTTAGCCAAAAGATTTTGGTTAGTAATAAGAATAGAACATATGGAAAGGACTTTAATGAAGACATTTCCAGTACTTTCTGGAAATTTTTCCATTCTTGTGTTATATTAAAAGAGAAATATCATTGACAAACCTCATATGTCGCTGGACCAGGAGTAATCTCTTTGGAATCTTTAAAACGCTTTGAGGCTTTAACAAATAAGGGTACGGAGCAAGATTTCTTCAAAACAGGATTGTACGTTGCAGGCCCTAAGAGAAAACAAATGTAAAAATAATAAAGCATGTTTTAAATTATTGATTTTGGTCACATGGATATTATTCTTAGATTTATTATCTTAACATTTGTATTTAGCATCACTCTTGAACCCATCCTTTTGAATGCTTAAAGTCATTCAGTTCAGGGATTTGAAATATGATAAGCATAAAACACAAGCGTACCTCATTTTATTGCACTTCACTTTACTGCACTTTTCAGATACTGTGTTTTTTTACAAATTCAAGGTTTGTAGCAACCCTGCTTCTCTAGCAAGCCTATCAGCACCATTTTTCTAATAGCATTTGTTCACATAATTCTCACAATATTTCAAACTTTTTCATTATTAAAATTATATCTGTTATGGTAATATATAATCAGTGATCTTTGATATTACTTTTGTAATTGTTTTGGGGTAGCACAAACTGTGCCCATGTAAGACAGCAAACTTAATTCATAAGTGTTGTGTGTGTCCTGATTGCTTCCCCATCTCTCTCTCTGTCCTTGGGTCTCTCTATTCCCTGAGACACAAAATTGAAATTAGGCCAAGTAGTACCCCTACCATGGGGCACTAGAAATCAAATGCTAGAAATGATTAAACTTAGTGAGGAAGGCATGTCAAAAGCTAGGTCAAAAGCTAGGCCTCTGGCACTAAATATTAGTCAGCCAAGTTGTAAATGCAAAGGAAAAGTTCTTGAAGGAAATTAAAAGTGCTCTTCAAGTGAACACATGAATAATAAGAAAGCAAAACAGCTTTAATTCTGATATGGAGAAAGTTTTAGTGGTCTGGGTAGAGATCAAACCAGGCACAACATTCCCTTAGGCCAAAGGCTAATCCAGAGCAAGGCCCTAACTTTCTTCAATTTTGTGAAGGCTGAGAGAGGTGAGGAAGCTACAGATGAAAATTTGAAGCTAGCAAATGTTGGTTTAAGTAAAGATGCCATCTCCATAACATAAAAGTGCAAGGTGAAGCAGCAAGTGCTGACATAGAAGCTGCAGCAAGTGCTGATATAGAAGTTGCAGCAAGTTATCCAGAAGATCTAGCTATAATAATTATGAAGGTGGCTACACTAAACAAGATTTTCACTGTAGACAAAACAGCCCTCTTTTGGAAGAAGATACCATCGAGGACTTTCACGTTGGGATGGCCAAAAGTTTCGTTCGGTTTTTTTCCGTAAGATGGTTCTAGTAGCACTTAGTTGTCTTTAACTTCATTCAAAACAATCTTGTTAGATTGTATGTGACAGCTGTCATATCAGCACACATTTTAAAAAGACTTATCAAAATTGGTAAATTTTTCTGTAGCCATTTTAATATTGAAGATGGAAGGAAAAAAGCAACATTTTTGGCATATTATGCTTTATTATTTCAAGAAAGGTAAAAACGCAACTGAAACGCAAAAAAAATGATCTGTGCAGTGTATGGAAAAGGTGCTGTGACTGACTGAACGTGTCAAAAGTGGTTTGTGAAGCTTCATGTTGGAGATTTCTCGCTGGATGATGCTCCACAGTCAGGTAGACCAGTTGAAGCTGATAGCAATCAAAAAGAGACATTAATTGAGAACAATCAATGTTATACCACGTGGAAGACAGCCGACATACTCAAAATATCCAAATCAAGCATTGAAAACCATTTGCACCAGCTTGGTTATATTAATCACTTATGATGTTTGGTTTCCACATAAGTTAAGTGAAAAAAACCTTCTTGACCATATTTCCACATGTGATTCTCTACTTAAACGTAATGAAAATGTTCCATTCTTAAAACAAATTGTGACGGGCGATAAAAAGTGGATGCTGTACATTAATGTGGAATGGAAGAGATCATGGGGCAAGTGAAATGAACACCACCAACCACACCAAAGGCCGGTCTTCATCCAAAGAAGGTAATATTGTGTATATGGTGGGATTGGAAGGGAGTCCTCTATTATGAGTGCCTACCGGAAAACCAAATGATTAATTGCAAGCAGTATTGCTACCAGTTAGACCAACGGAAAGCAGCACTTGACAAAAAGCGTCCAGAATTAGTCAACAGAAAACACATAACCTTCCATCAGGATAACACAAGACCACATGTTTCTTTGATGACCAGGCAAAAACTGTTACAGCTTGGCTGGGAAGTTCTGATTCATCCGCCGTATTCATCAGACATTTCACCTTTGGATTTCCACTTATTTTGGTCTTTACAAACTTATCTTAATGGAAAAAATTTCAATTCCCTGGAAGACTGTAAAAGGCACCTGGAACAGTTCTTTGCTCAAAAAGATAAAAAGTTTTGGGAAGTTGGAATTATGAAGTTGCCTGAAAAATGGCAGAAGGTAGTGGAACAAAAGGGCAGATATGTTGGTCAATAAAGTTCTTGGTGAAAATGAAAAACGTGTCTTTTATTTTTACTTAAAAACTGAAGGCACTTTTTGGCCAACTCAATAGCTAGAGAGGAGAAGTCAATGCCTGGCTTCAAAGCTTCAAGGACAGGCTGACTCTCTTTGTAGGGGCTAATTACCTGGTGACTTTAAGTTGAACCCAATACTCATTTACCATTCCAAAAATCCTAGGGCTTTTAAGAATTATGCTATATTTATTCTGCCTGTGCTCTATAAATGGAATAACAAAGCCTGGATGATGGCCCATCTGTTAACCACATGGTTTGCTGAATATTTTAAGCCCACTGCTGAGACCTACTGTTCAGAAAAAAATATTTCTTTCAAAATATTACTGCACATTGACAATGTACCTAGTCACCCAAGAGCTCTGATGGAGATGTGCGATGAGATTAATGATGTTTTTATGGCTGCTAACACAACATCCATTCTGCAGCCCACGGATCAAGGAGTCAGTTTGACTTTCAAGTCTTATTATTTAATAAATATATTTTGGGAGTTTTCTGGCAGTCCAGTGGTTAGGACTCTATGCTTCCACTGCAGGGGGGCCCAAGTTTGACCCCCAGTCTCCTGGTTAGGGAACTAAGATCCTGCAAGGATCTTTTGACTGCAAGGTGCAGTCAAAATATAAATATATACTTCAAAAGGATCTAGCTGCCATAGAGAGTGAGTCCTCTGACAGATGTGGGCAAGCTCAATTAAAAGCCTTCTGGAAAGTGTTCATCATTCTAGATGCCATTAAGAATATTTGTAAAAAAAAAAAAAAGAATATTTGTAATACATGGGAAGAGGTGAAAATACCAACCTTAACAGGAGTTTGGAAGAAAGTGAATGACTGAGGGATTCAAGACTCAGTGAAGGAAGAAACTGCAGATGTGGAAATAGTAAGAGGACTAAAATTAGAAATGGATTCTGAAGATGACTGAATTGTTGCAGTCTCATGGTAAACCTTTAATGGATGAGGAGTTGCTTCTTATGGTTGAGCAAAGAAAGTGGTTTCTTTGGAATCTACTCCTGGTGAAGATATGAAGACTGTTGAAATTTTGATAAGAAAATATTTAGAATATTACATAAAGTTAGTTGACAAAGCAGCAGGAGGGTTTGAGAGGAATGACACCAATTTTGAAAGAAGTTCTATGGTGGGTAAAATGCTACCAAACAGCACGCATGCTATAGAAAAACCATTCATGAAAGGAAGAGTCAATTGATGCAACAAATTTCATTGTTGTCTTATTTGAAGAAATTGCCATGGCCACGTAGCTCTTCAGCAACCACCACCCTGATCAGTCAGCAGGCAACATCAAGGTAAGACACTATACCAACTACCAACAAAAAGAGTATGACTTGCTGAAGGCTCAAAAGATGTTTAGCATCTTTTAGCAATAAAGTATTTTTAAATTAAGGTATGTGCATTTTTTTAGACATAACGTTATTGCACATTTAATAGACTACAGTACAGTGTAAACATAACTTTTATATGCACTGGGAAACCAAAAAATTTCTGTGACTCCCGTTATTGGAATATGTGCTTTATTGTGGTGGTCTGGAATCAAACCTGAAATATCTCCAAGATACGCCTGCACGGACCTCTGTGTATGTAATAATTAAATGCAAATAAGAAGTAATTTCCAAAAAAATAAAACAGTACCCCCTCAAAATATATCTACTTAGTGAAAAAAGATTCCCAACTCTTTTATTCCTACATATTCATTCACATGTTCAGTGAAGAGGTGATGACTGAACTGCATTGGGGATATGAATAAGATTTAAAGAAGCAGAAAGGTGGTTTAACAGCATTCTGGGCACTAAACATGACAGAAGTCAAGGCACAAATTTACATGGAAAAAGTTTTATGTAGCAAACAGATTGGTTAAATGGAACAGGGCCTAAATCCTAAATAAAGATTTTGTACTAGAGGCCATAGGTTTCAAATTGTATTCTAAAATGTACCAGAAATTCTAAAGAACTGCCCAGGGGACAATTTGTAGGTAAAGCCCAAATACAAGAGGCTTTAAATATTTTCAGCCAAAACAACTACAGATTTACCGTTTTATTTGTTTCGGTCCCATACAAGATTTTATTTAACTGAAGTTGTTTAGTAATTTTTTTTTTAAAAGGCTTTTGAAAACCACTTCCATAGTCTAGCTCTTGAAGGTTTTTGACTAAAAGAGATTCATGAAGAAAGAGACAGTTTAAGAAATAAACTCTGGCAGTAGTTCATAGGATGAAATGACTAGAAGATGGGCTGTTTCAGGGTCACTAACAAGGAGTTCACTAACATGGATAATGGAAAGGAAGAACAACTCAGAATATTTTCTAAGAAATGCAATAAACATTTAGTATGTACAGTGATTAGAAGAAGATAAAAATGAAAAGTGGCTATGAAAAAGGTAATACTATGATGGAAATAAAGAAACAGAAAGAAGGAGGAGAGGAATATCTTGTGCTTGATTTTGAACAAATTATGTGTGAAAAGATGCAGGATATCCAAATAGAAGTGTCTAGAGGACAATCGTAGATATATAACTGAAGCTCATGAGGAAGCTTGCCTGGAGAAAAAGAATGGAGTTATTCACGCAGAGGCAAAGGTTGAGATTTTTCTAAGTGAAAGATAACAGAGAGAGAAAAACTAAATAACTAAGGACTGGACCTTGGGGGACTGCACATAGAGAGGGAGGAGAAGAGTCAAAGAAGGAAACAGTCTAGTTAATAAATCTAGCTACTACAACGTTATAGACAGTAAATAGGGAGAGGTTATTTCTTTCTCCATTTGCATGTTAACCAATACTTATTTTGAGTGTCTATCACATGCCATGCCTCACATATGAACAGTGTTAGAGGTCTACTATATCAAATATTTAAGAGGAGACTTACAGGGAGGTCACTGTAGAGTATATAGGATGTAACTCTAGAAGAGTGGTGATGAATGAAACTAAATTAGAGGGCATTTAAAAGACACTGTGGGAGAGGAAATAAAAACTTGGAGCATAGAATATTGAAAATGAACATAAACAGTGAAATACTGAGTACATATAAAGATATTAACAGGGAGGAGACCTTCAAGATGGAGGAAGAGTAAGACGCGGAGATCACTTTCCTCCCCACAAATACTTCAAAAATATATCTATATGTGGAGCAACTCCTACAGAACACCTACTGAATGCTGGCAGAAGACCTCAGACAGCCCAAAAGGCAAGGAACTCCCCACGTAACTAGGTAGGGGAAAAGTAAGAAAACAGAGACAAAAGAATATGGATAGGGCCTGCACCTCTGGGAGAGAGCTGTGAAGATGGAAAAGTTTCCACATACTAGGAAGCCCCTTCACTGATGGAGACAGTGGGTGGGTGGGGGGGAAGCTTCAGAGCCATGGAGGAGAGCACAGCAACAGGGGTGCGGAGAGTAAAGCGGAGAGATTCCCGCACAGAGGATTGGTGCCGACCAGCACTCACCAGCCCGAGAGGCTTGTCTGCTCACCTGCCAGGGCAGGTGCGGGCTGGGAGCTGAGGCTGGGGCTTCAGAGGTCGGATCCCAGGGAGAGGACTGAGGTTGGCTGTGTGCACACAGACTGAAGGGGGCTACTGCACCACAGCTAGCCGGGAAAGAGTCCAAGAAAAAGTCTGGACCTGACTAAGAGGCAAGAGACCACTGTTTCAGGGGGTGCGAAGAGAGGGGATTCAGAGCACCACCTAAACAAGCTCCAGAGACGGGCGCGAGCTGCAGCTATCAGTGCGGACCCCAGACATGGGCATGAAATGCTAAGGCTGCTGCTGCAGCCACCAAGAAGCCTGTGTGCAAGCACAGGTCTCTATCCACAACTCCCCTCCCAGGAGCTTGTGCAGCCCACCACTGCCAGGGACCCATGATCCAGGGAAACTTCCCTGGGAGAACACACGGTGCACTTCAGGCTGGTGTAACGTCACGCTGGCCTCTGTCACTGCAGGCTCGCCCTGAATTCCATTCCTCTTCCTCCCTCCGGCCTGAGTAAGCCAGAGCCCTCTGATCAGCTGCTACTTTAACCCTGTCCTGTTTGGGCAGTAACAGACGCCCTCAGGTGACCTACAGGCAGAGGCGGGGCCAATCCAAAGCTGAACCCCAGGAGCTGTGCGAACAAAAAAAAGAAAGGGAAATTTCTCCCAGCAACCTAAGGAGCAGCAGATTAAATCTCCACAATGAACCTGATGTACCCTGCATCTGTGGAATACCTGAAGAGACAATATATCATCCCAAATTGAGAGGGTGGACTTAGGGAGCAATAATATATATATATTTTTTTCCCTTTTCCCTTTTGGTGAGTGTGCATGTGTATCTTTCTGTTTGTGATTCTGTCTGTATAGCTTTGCTTTTACCATTTGTCCTATGGTTCTCTCTGTCCGTTTTCTGTTTTTGTTTTTTTTTGTTCTTTTTTTAAAAATATAGTTTCTAGCACTTATTATCAATGGTGGATTTGTTTCTTGGTTGCTCTCTTCTTTACTTCTTACTTTCTTTGCATTTATTACTTTTTAATTTTTGTTATTTTAAATAATTATTTTTAATTTTTTATTTTCATAACTTTATTTTATTTTTTTTTCTTTATTTTTCTCTTTTTCTCCCTTTTATTCTGACCCGTGTGGATAACAGGGTCTTGGTGCTCCAGCCAGGTGTCAGGATTGTCCCTCTAAGGTAGGAGAGCCCAGTTCAGGACATTGGTCCACCAGAGACCTCCCAGCCCCACGTATTACCAAATGGCAAAAATCTCCCAGAGATCTCCATCTCAACGCCAACACACTCAACGACCAGCAAGCTACAGTGCTGGAGAGCCTCTGCCAAACAACTAGCAAGACAGGAACAAAACCCACCCACTAGCAGAAAGGCTGCCTAAAATCATAATAAGATCACAGACACCGATATAGTTTCTAGCACTTATTATCAATGGTGGATTTGTTTCTTGGTTGCTCTCTTCTTTACTTCTTACTTTCTTTGCATTTATTACTTTTTAATTTTTGTTATTTTAAATAATTATTTTTAATTTTTTATTTTCATAACTTTATTTTTTTTTTTTTTCTTTATTTCTCTTTTTCTCCCTTTTATTCTGACCCGTGTGGGTAACAGGGTTTTGGTGCTCCAGCCGGGTGTCAGTCCTGAGCCTCTGAGGTGGGAGAGCCGAGTTCAGGACATTGGTCCACCAGCCACTGGGGGCAGACACCAAAAACAACGGGAACTATGAACATGCAGTCTGCAAAAAGGAGACCCCAAACACAGTAAGTTAAGCAAAATGAGAAGACAAACAAACACACAGCAGATGAAGGAGCAAAGTAAAAACCTACCAGACCAAACAAATGAAGAGAAAATAGGCAGTCTACCTGAAAAAGGATTCAGAGCAATGATAGTGAAGATGATACAAAATCTTGAAAACAGAATGAAGAAAATACAAGAAATGTTTAACCTAGAAGAACTAAAGAGCAAACAAACAATGATGGAAAACACAATAAATGAAACTTAAAATTCTCCAGAAGGGGGCTTCCCTGGTGGCGCAGTGGTTGAGAGTCCACCTACCAATGCAGGAGACACAGGTTCGTGCCCCGGTCCGGGAAGATAGCACACGCTGTGGAGCGGCTGGGCCTGTGAGCCATGGCTGCTGAGCCTACGCGTCCGGAGCCTGTGCTCCACAATGGGAGAGGCCACAGCAGTGAGAGGCCTGTGTACCACAAAAGAAAAAAAAAAAATTCTCCAGAAGGAATCAATAGCAGAATAACTGAGGTAGAAGAACGGATAACTGACCAGGAATATAAAATAGTGGAAATAAATACTGCACAACAGAAAAAAGAATAAAAGAATTGAGGACAGTTTCAGAGACCTCGGGGATAACACTAAATGCACCAACATTCGAATTATAGGGGTCCCAGAAGAAGATGAGAAAAAGAAAGGGACTGAGAAAATATTTGAAGAGATTATACTGAAAACTTTCCTAATGTGGGAAAGGAAATAGTCAATCAAGTCCAGGAAGCACAGAGAGTCCCATACAGCATAAATCCAAGGAGAAACATGCCAAGAAACATATTAATCAAACTATCAAAACTTAAATAGAAAGAAAAAAATATTAAAAGCAGCAAGGGAAAAACAACAAATAACACACAAGGGAATCCCTATAAGGTTAACAGCTGATCTTTCAGCAGGAACTCAGCAAGCCAGAAGGGAGTGGCAGACACGTTTAAAGTGATAAAAGGGAAAAACTTACAACCAAAATTACTCTACCCAGTAAGGATCTCATTCAGATTCGAAGGAGAAATTAAAACCGTTACAGACAAGCAAAAGCTAAGACATTTCAGCACCACCAAACCAGCTTTACAACAAATGCTAAAGGAACTTCTCTAGGCAGGAAACACAAGAGAAGGAAAAGACCTAAAATAAGAAAACCAAAACAATTAAGAAAATGGTAGTAGGAACATACATATCGATAATTACCTTAAATGTAAATGGATTAAATGCTCCAACCAAAAGACACAGGCTGGCTGAATGGATTCAAAAACAAGACCCATATATATGATGTCTACAAGAGACCCATTTCAGACCTAGAGACACATACAGACTGAAAGTGAGGGGATGGAAAAAGATATACCATGCAAATGGAAATAAAAAGAAAGCTGGAGTAGCAATTCTCATATCAGACAAAATAGACTTTAAAACAAAGACCATTACAAGAGAGAAAAAAGGACACAGCATAATGATCAAGAGATCAATCCAAGAATAATATATAACAATTGTAAATATTTATGCACCCAACATAGGAAC
>NC_041220.1:18074392-18074681 GCF_002837175.3 Physeter macrocephalus
AAATCGACAGTAACACAATCATAGTAGGGGAATTTAACACCTCAATTTCACCAATGGACAGATCATCCAAAAGGAAAATAATTAAGGAAACACAAGCTTTAAATGATACATTACACAAGATGGACTTAATTGAAATTTACAGGACATTCCATCCGAAAACAAGTGAATACACTTTCTTCTCAAGTGCTCATGGAAGATTCTCCAGGATAGATCATATCTTGGGTCACAAATCAAGCCCTGGTTAATTTAAGAAAATTGAAATCATATCAAGTATCTTTTCTGATCACAA
>NC_041220.1:18074843-18076573 GCF_002837175.3 Physeter macrocephalus
ACAATGAAAATGCAATGACCCAAAATGTATGTGATGCAGCAAAAGCAGTACTGAGAGGGAAGTTTATAGCAATACAATCTTACCTCAAGAAATAAGAAACATCTCAAATAAACAGCCTAACCTTACACCTAAAGCAATTAGGGAAAGAAGAACAAAAAATACCCCAAGTTAGCAGAAGGAAAGAAATCATAAAGACCAGATCAGAAATAAATGAAAAAGAAATGAAGGAAAAGATAGAAAAGATATATAAAACTAATTAAAAATCTTCCAAAAAACAAAAGCCTAGCACCAGATGGCTTCACAGGTGAATTCTGTCAAACATTTAGAGAAGAGCTAACACCTATCCTTCTCAAACTCTTCCAAAATATAGCAGAGGGAGGAACACTCCCAAACTCATTCTATGAGGCCAACATCACTCGGATACCAAAAGCAGACAAAGATGTCACAAAAAAAGAAAACTACAGCCCAATATCAATGAGAAAAATGGATGCAAAAATCCTCAACAAAATACTAGCCACAAAGGATCATGAGAGATTACTACAAGCAACCGTATGCCAATAAAATGGACAAACTGGAAGAAATGCACAAATTCTTAGAAAAGCACAACCTTCCAAGACTGAACCGGGAAAAAATAGAAAATGTAAACAGACCAATCAAAAGCACTGAAATTGAGACTGTGATTAAAAATCTTCCAAAAAACAAAAGCCTAGCACCAGATGGCTTCACAGGTGAATTCTGTCAAACATTTAGAGAAGAGCTAACACCTATCCTTCTCAAACTCTTCCAAAATATAGCAGAGGGAGGAACACTCCCAAACTCATTCTATGAGGCCAACATCACTCGGATACCAAAAGCAGACAAAGATGTCACAAAAAAAGAAAACTACAGCCCAATATCAATGAGAAAAATGGATGCAAAAATCCTCAACAAAATACTAGCCAAAAGAATCCAACAGCACATTAAAAGGATCATACACCATGATCAAGTGGGGTTTATCCCAGGAATTGCAAGGATTCTTCAATATACACAAATCACTCAATGTGATACACCATATTAACAAAATGAAGGAGAAAAACCATATGATTATCTCAATAGATGCAGAAAAAGCTTCTGACAAAACTCAACACCTGTTTATGATAAAAAACTTCCAGAAAGTAGGCATAGAGGGAACTTACCTCAACATAATAAAGGCCGTATATGAGAAACCCAAGCCAACATCATTCTCAATGGTGAACAACTGAAAGCATTTCCACTAAGATCAGGAACAAGACAAGGTTGCCCATTCTCTCTACTATTATTTAACATTGTTTTGAAAGTTTTAGACAGCAATCAGAGAAGAAAAAGAAATAAAAAAAATCCAAATTGGAAAAGAAGAAGTAAAACAGTCACTGTTTGCAGATGACATGATACTATACATAGAGAATCCTTATGATGCTAGGAGAAAACTACTAGATCTAATCAATGAATTTGGTAAAGTAGCAGGACACAAAATTAAGGCACAGAAATCTGTAGCATTCCTATACACTAATGATGAAAAATCTGAAAGAGAAATTAAGGAAACACTTCCATTTACCACTGCAACAAAGAGAATAAAATACCTAGGAATAAACCTACCTAAGGAGAAAAAGACCTGTATGCAGGAACCTATAAGACACTGATGAAAGAAATTAAAGATGATACAAACAGATGGAGAGATATACCATGTTCTTGGATTGGAAGAATCAACGTTG
>NC_041220.1:18077607-18077929 GCF_002837175.3 Physeter macrocephalus
ACTATCAAACTCTTAGAGGAAAACATAGGCAGAACACTCTATGACATAAATCACAGCAAGATCCTTTTTGACCCACCTCCTAGAAAATGGAAATAAAAACAAACAAATGGGACCTAATGAAACTTAAAAGCTTTTGCACAGCAAAGGATACCATAAACAAGACCAAAAGACAACCCTCAGAATGGGAGAAAATATTTGCAAATGAAGCAACTCACAAAGGATTATTCTCCAAAACTTACAAGCAGATCATGAAGTGCAATATCAAAAAAACAAACAACCCAATCCACAAATGGGCAGAAGATCTAAATAGACATTTCTCCAA
>NC_041220.1:18078003-18078793 GCF_002837175.3 Physeter macrocephalus
AAAAAAAAACTACAATGAGGTATCACCTCACACCAGTCAGAATGGCCATGATTTAAAAATCTACTAACAATAAATGTTGGGGAGGGTTTGGCAAAAAGGGAACCCTCTTGCACTGTTGGTGGGAATGTAAATTGATACAGCCACTATGGAGAACAGTATGGAGGTTCCTTAAAAAATTAAAAATAGAACTACCATATGACCCAGCAAGCCCACTACTGGGCATATACCCTGAGAAAACCATAATTCAAAGAGTCATGGACCACAATGTTCATTGCAGCTCTATTTACAAAGGCCAGGACATGGAAGCAACCTAAGGATCCATCGACAGATGAATGAATAAAGAAGATGTGGCACATATATACAATGCGATATTACTCCGCCATAAAAAGAAACGAAATTGCATTATTTGTAGTGAGGTGGATGGACCTAGAATCTGTCCTACAGAGTGAAGTAAGTCAGAAAGAGAAAAACAAATTCCATATGCTAACACATATATATGGAATCTAAGAAAAAAAAATGGTCATGAGGAACCTAGGGGCAGGACGGGAATAAAGACGCAGACCTACTAGTGAACAGAGTTGAGGACATGGGGTGGGGGAAGGGTAGGATGGGACAAAGTGAGAGAGTAGCATGGACATATATACACTACCAAATGTAAAATCAATAGCTAGTGGGAATCAGCTGCATAGCACAGGGAGATCAACTCGGTGCTTTGTGACCACCTAGAGGGGTGGGATAGGGAGGGTGGGAGGGAGATTGATGCAAGAGGGAAGAGATATGGGGATATATG
>NC_041220.1:18079099-18136887 GCF_002837175.3 Physeter macrocephalus
AGCCGCATAGCACGGGGAGATCACCTCGGTGCTTTGTGACCACCTAGAGGGGTGGGATAGGGAGGGTGGGAGGGAGATTGATGCAAGAGGGAAGAGATATGGGGATAGATGTATATGTAGAGCTGATTCACTTTGTTATAAAGCAGAAACTAACACACCACTGTAAAGCAATTATACTCCAATAAAGATGTTTAAAAAAAAGATATTAATAGGATACAAAATTAAAAGCCTCTGTCTCACTTGTAGACAGGCAATTCAAAACCACTTACTTTGAAGAATAGATTCTTGTTGGTATTTTAAAATGTAAAATAGTTTAGAATTGATGGGTTCATATGAAACACTGTTAATGCTTTAGCTTTATTTACATAGGACATTTCAAAATTTTAAGTAAAACTTAACTTTTGGCTCTAGATCAATCATTCTAATATCAAGTCAATTAATAGGATAGATGTCCAAATTTGTAAAGCCTTTTTGGAATGCTGCTATGGACCGAATGTTTGTGTCCCTCCACAATTCATATGCTGAAACCCTAATCCCCAGTGTGATCGTATTTGGAGATGGTGCCTTTGAGAGGCAGTTGGGTCATAAGGGTGGAGCCCTCACCATGGGTTTAGTGTCCTTATGAGGAGCGTATTCTCTCTCTCTCCCTCTCTCCCTCCTGTGTGAAAACACAGCAAGATGTCTATCTGGAAACCAGGAACAGGGCCTTCACTAGGAATAGAATTGGCCAGTACCTTGGGCACCTTGATCTTGAACTTCTCAGATTCCAAAACCGTGAGAAATAAATTTCTACTGTTTAACCACACAGTCTATTGTACTTTTGTTATAGCAGCCCACATTGACTAAGACAGAAGCTAATGTGTTCTGATCTACCAAGTGACAAGTGAAGTGTTGTAGCAAATGCCATCTTACTATAAAAATAGCATGCATGACTTTGAAATAATATAATTTATATTTATAGTACAGAGAAATAATGTACATATATAAACATAGTATCTTAACAGAGAGTCTTATATACACAAACTGTACCATGCATGGGAGAATGTACCAGTCGCTGTAGCTTCCAGAGAAAACCCCACAAAATCCCATCAGGAAATGGGTATATAATTCCAGTCAATTAATTGAAAATTGCAACTTTAGCCATAAAGATTTATAAAGGTTAATGCAATAGGTAAGGTTATTATCCAAACACTACTGTAACTAAGTTTCATTTTCAGTTATATAGTCTATCCCCTACTTTTACCAAAATGCTGAAGCAACTGATAAATATTTGCATTCATGGTTATAACTCATTAAAAGAAAAGAAAATATTCAAAAGTAGCTGTAGTAGATTTCCTTTTATTGGAATTCCTTTGAGGAGTATTAAGTGAAGCGAAACTTTTCTTAATACACATCTTGCTGCATTTTAGCACTTAGTCTGCTTTAAACTACAGAGCTTTAAAAAAATAAGTTTACTGCACTTAATCTTAAAATATATTTACAATTACGTATGCTACTGTTTATACGATACAGGTCAAAGATTTACACTGCTTCACCAGCTCTGATTCACAACTGGATTATGCAGAAACTATCTTCTATTTGTTTACCAAAATGCCACATTTTAATCACAGGTCACGGAAGAAGAAAACTCATTCCAAATCAAACACCTATGAAAAGTCTGCCTGAATCATGACTGCTATATAATGGGAAATTCAAGAGCAGGTGATTCTTATAATTACATATTTTCCAGCCCTATGCCAACTCACTCTCTCTGAAATGTCAACCAATGCTACAGGGCAAAAATGGGGTAGAAGAGGAAAAATGAGTAATTTAAAATAAAAATCATTTTGGTGCATTAGAGCCAACTCAGAAATAACTACCACTTCTATGAATAAAGTTGCAAAACCTCATATTAAAAAAATGGCTGTCTTCATAATGAGCCAAAATTTATAAATCATGTAGTCAATTTTGTTTATGAATACTGAGTCCTTTTTTCATCTGAAGGTGACAGAAAATTACTGGAAAATAAATATCCCATATGTGAGCATATCTTTAGAAATTAAAAAAGCATCTAGAAAATCGTTCATTAAAATGGACTGCATGGCTTTAAAATGTCATTTAGAGAGTTTAGATTTTTATGGAACACATTGTCTCACAGATTTTATTCTTCAGCTCTACAAATGAAATAATAGGAAAGACAAAAGATTAGTACACAGGAAGTATTATTATCAATGTCAAAACCACATTTAGGTTTAATGCTCCTCTTCTGCTTCTAACACTCGATTTGATTAAATGGCACTTCAGATTATGACCACAGAACTGCACAGTCTATTAAATTCAGCTTATAGGTGATAAGAAAAAATGATAGAGTCCCGATAATGCGTAAACTTTTAACCAAAATTTCCATGTATGTTTTACCATATCGTTGACTTCTCTTACTAAAAACAAAATAGGTATTACATATTTTAAGAAATAAAATCATAAATTCTTAAGGATGATACCTTAAAGTTACTATAGAGTATCTAGGGATTATTGCCAACATAGTCCCTACGGAATGGACTATTACAATGCACTTCAACCTAAGTAGACTGAGAACTGCATCTACTGGAGTCTACCTAAATTATCCATCTGTTAAAATGTGTGTTCCTAGCATTGATTAAGCAGTAGGGCTGCATTCTTATGACATAAACACAAAATCACATAGCTTTGACTTGACCAAATATATCTTCAAACGGCAGTGTTCTGTTTATCTGTGTACCACCAAGTACATACTTATCAAAATGTGTATCCAAAACCTTCTTAGATGAAGTCTTTGAACTGCTGACAATTTTGCTCTCTGATAAGCACATTGTACAAATTTGAATGACTTTCACCAGTCTTGCAAATGTAGGTATAACATACTTTCTGTATGAATTATAGGAACCAACTGGAAGGAAGGATGATCATTTTCACCTAACACCATTTTGAGTAGGTAGTATATATATATATATATATATATATATATATGTAACACATGATTTTTAGTGATGAATGAACAAACTTATAAGTCATCAATAAAATATGATATTATCTTTAAGGTAAATAAAATACCTCACGAGTGGCCTGACATATTAGTAGCAAAATTTCCTTTCATAACTGAATTTGGGCTTTATATTCTACTGTTCATTTTTAAAGGTTTGGATTCAGAATGTCAAGAACATTATCTAAGCAAAAAGTTGCAGTCTCAGCATATATTTTAAGTCCTCTTACATCATCATCATTATGTTAACACTCAGGGCTGAAATAGTAAGGTATTCCCTCTTAAAACTGGAACTTATCTCTGTGAATACTGTATGTAAAGATCAGGATAATGTTATGTGTCTTTGTAAAACATGTCATGTCATAGATCAAGTTATAAAGTGTTCTTTAAATATAAATACCAACCTTATTTTTAAAATAATTAAAACATTTGATTAGTACTAATCAAACTGAATTATTTAAGAAATCTATAATAAATGAACTATGATTTAAAGCAAAACTTTTTAAGTGGCTAATTTTTACCATTTTAATTGTGACTACTGCCATTTTTTTAACTTGCTAAAAATTGTTAAGCCCCTAGGTGCATTTGGATTTGAATTTTTCTTTGAATATGTCTGCTACAATTTATTCAATAATACAATAAAGCTAGATTGAGTTTAGAATTTTCTGAAAGAAGAGCCTACATCATTTATTTAATGACAGGTCAATTAAAAATGATTAACATTTTTATTTGCAACTTAATTGAACACATTCTGCATCTTAAAAAATATATTTTATAGATTAAATGAATGAAAGAATGGGGTTTTCATGCTTTCATACACAAATGTTTTGTTTATATTAATTAGAGATCAAACAAAAACTCTTAGGTTAACCACTGAATATCTCAGAAAGCTTCTTGCTCATTTTCAGTAAATTTAAATCTATACATAGATATAAATCTAAATAAGATTTTTTTCTTCACCTTAACAGTGTTCTCTGTTCATTCTGTTCTTGTGGTCATATAATGTAGGTATTTTCCAACCCTGTTGCTATACCTTCATGAAATAATAGCAGGATTCTTCCCTTGCAAGCCTTCTCATCAACTACCACTAATTAATTTAACCATGACAAATAACAGTGGGATTTGTTTATATTACTAATGTTTATTTCCAAATAGTTGATGGTTCCTCATTTGTCTTCAATACCCATGACCCACAGGGCCTATTCACAAGCCCTTACATAGCTTTGGACATGTTTCTCCATTGGCCTCTGGCTGAATTTGTTCTATGGCTTGAAATATCAAGACTAAAAAACAAAGAGGATCATATTTAGCACCACACATTTTAAACTAATCTTTCTCAAAGTGTAGTTCATGGACCATAGGCATCAGAATCACCCAGATTAGTGTTAGAATGCAGATTCCTTGGATTCATGACAAAATAATAAATCATATTCTCTGAAAGTGGAATGAAGGAAACATAAATTTAACAAAACCCATTGTTTAGACCTCTAAACTACAACTTAATATGTAGCTGTTCTCAAATATATTTAAACACTGAATCGCTTATCCCAAAATCTCAAGAACTATTGATCAAAGAATAAATCTTAAGAAATTATGGATGAGACTATTATTGCCTCTAGAATATATCTGAATCTCTTATATCCCTTTGCCTGCCTATGGTAGAGCCACAATCAGTACTTGTTGAGCTGAACTGAGCCAAACCAAGGAAGGAAGAGCCGATTTATGAGTCCACTAGCGTCTACTCCCATGACTTTTAAGTATTTTAACCATTCCATTTTCATTTTACTTTCTCAGTGATTGTCTATGGAAAAATGGATACCTTGAATTCATATTTCTACTTATGTGAAAATGTTATTTAGATGATGTATCACATAAATCTTTGCAAACAAGTTTAACAATTGCTGCCTGAGAGGATAGAGATTTATAGGAGACTGGCATCATTAAGAAGGTAAAGAGACGTACTTTTCAGTGTATATCCTTCAGCACGTTATGAATTCTGTCGTAGCCATGTCACGTTATTTCAATATGGAGCCAAATGTGTAAAACTTATTTCATGATCATGGAAGATACAATTCTTTGAAATGTAAGTATATTTTCATCTCGATTTTATTTTAGTCTATCATTTTCCACAATAAATCTTAAACCTAAAAAATTCAACCTTTCTGTATACTAGCCATATACACTTCATAAATTCTGTACACCTTATAAAGTTTTAGCTTCTTTCTTTATAAAAGGGGGATAAAATGGTGCATAAAAGTTAAGCAACTTCTACCAAGTCACAAAAGGAGTAAGAACCAAACCATTCAACCACTTTTAATCCTTAGAACATCTCTGAGAGGAAAGAAAGGAAAATAAAATTATTTAAATTTTACAGGAAATTGAGTTTATAGCTGAGTTGTGACTTGCGCTATGTTTTTAACAACTCTTTTCAATATTTCACACTGCTTTCTTAATCTTCTTTTGCTGTCTCTAGCACCTTCCAAAAACATCAAATTTGCCAAAAAAAGATAATGTTAATTAAATGAAAATATTATGCTTTTATCTCAATATTACATTTCCCTAACAGGTGAATTGGGTCTAAGAGATGGAATCAGTTAAGGTCTATATGATAAATTCAGGAAACTTGTTCCTGGATTATTAATCCATACCATACCAAAGTAGATATAATTTTGGTTTTATGTCTATACTTTTCAATTTATAATAAATGCATACACATTTAAGGAAAACAAAAATGTCACAATTCTGAAAACCAAGTTGTCTTCCAGTCTCCATATTGTCACACTCCCAGTTGTGTAGGCTGCCACCCACTGCTACTTTCTAAACCTGTTATAAACATTTTTTAAAATCTAGAGCTAAATGTTATTTTCCAAAAACCAAATAACTCTAAGTCCCATCTTTTGGTGAAGGCTGCCTCTCTGTGGCAGAATGCAATGTGTCATGTTTTCGGAGGGACAATTTTCTTTCTCACTTTTTTTTAACTGGTAGAAAAGATCCATATGATGTTTTAAAATACATAAACACAGTGTTTTCATCACTCTTTCAGGATATTTTTGGCCCCATGTTTGGAAAGGGCTTTGGACCCCCAGGAATCACCTCGCTCACCTGGGAAGGAGTATGTAACAAGAGACGAAAATAGTATTTATGCAAGTAACAAAAATCAAGTAAAATAGAATTGCTCAAATAGAATGGTCACGTTTCCTGTCTTTTTTGAAAGCTGAAGTCATTTTTCACTCTCCTCTGAGTGACTCTGCTGGTCAGAAGGACACTTATTAATACACATTGTAGCTACCAGAAAGCAGCTCTTGTCTTAATTTCCTGAAGAAATTACTTTAAAATAAATACTAAGTGTGCCACAAGATAATGCCTCCTATTCACTTAAAGAGAGATGATAGAGGAACATATTCTGTTCAAATACTGAAAGCAAACATCAAATGGATATGTTTAAAAAAATATATTGAGCTAATCTTTCTTTCTCTACTAGTGACCTTTGTTAGTTGAAATGAAGTAGGCTCAGAATACCTTATTATAAAACATATTTAGGAAGTAGACATATTTAGGAAGGACATATGTTCTAATAATGACATTTTTTAAGATTTGATACTTTTGACCACATGATAACTGAAAGATTAACGTTTGCACATTTTAACTAAAAGGAACAAAATCTCTATCATAAGCATGTGACTTGTTATATCTCAAAAGTAAATGATTTATTTAATTAAGCAATATAGTCACAAAAATGACATTTACCTTCTCTAAAATAGAACATGCTAACTAATCAGTGAAAATGGTAAAAACTAATTAGGAGAAGATACCCAGAGGGCCATAGTAAATATTTCAGTAACCAATATCAAGCTGCTTTGTTGTTTTTGTTTGAAGCATAAGTATATCAAAAAACATCACTCAGAAAACTGTGCAGATTCTTTTTTTAAAAATGATTTTAATAGAGGTCAAAACCTTTGACATGAAGTAAATGAATAAACAGACCAAAGAAAGTTACCTGCAAAAATTTCTGATCAAGAAAATTATTACAAATACTGATTGTTAATGCTAATTATTGCAATATTGCCTTCCCCTCTTTTTTTTTTTTTTTTTGTTTAACAATGTCTGGGGGCCAGGGGAGAAACATGTTTTGTCTCTGCTTCAGCAAATATTGAAATCTATTTATATGCAAATAAGCTATCCATTATTAGTATGAGAAGAGACTTGTGCATAAAGGGAGAAATAAATTATCACTAGAAGCCATTAATGAAATCTATTTCAAAACATAACATTTTACAAGAGCTCTCACTCATGTAATATTTGTTTAAGGCTTGAGGGGAAATGGTGAGTTCTACACTTAGATGAAACCCAATACTACATTATTTCTCATGCCAATTTGTTTTGTAAAATGCATTTATCCTCTCCTTAGAAATGACTTGATAATTGTAACTCCAATGAGTCTCTTTAGAGAACCTTATCATTGCAGTCAGGGTCCTATGTGTTTGTCACGTAATTGTCAGACTTTTTAGGGTAGTCTATTTTTGTTGTTACAATAACTGTTATTCCCTGAGATTTAAAAACATTAACATTCGTTTTTATACTCTAATAGTAGTAACGTAAAAATAAATGAGCTTTAAGAAGAAGGAATATGAGTCTTTCTGGAATCAGTTGAACTTCTATGGAGAAGACTAAAATAAAAAATAATCAATAGAGACTATAAAATAATTTCATATGCTTTGCCGATTTTCTCTTTGGGTTTCTTGTTTTGTTCTTCTTGAGCTCATAAATTCCTTGTTTAGTCCATATTTGAATCTCTGTCAGTTTTAAACATTGCAGATACATTCTTCCCTCTGTCATCTACTTAGCTTTGCCTAGTGTGCTCAATGTTGAACTGAAATACTTAGTTTTTGATATATTCATGCTTATACCATTCTTTACCTTATGGTTCTACTTCTGAAGTTTTTAAGAAGTCTTTCTCCACTTTTTAGGTTGCAATGGTATTCCCAGTATTTTCTTCTACTAACTTTGTAGTTTTACCTTTGTCTTTAACTCATCTGGATTCCATCATTGTATGTGATATTTTGTAAAGATGTAATCTTATTTTTCTTTAGTTATTGTGTCCGTTTCCCCAGTGGGCCCTACTAAATTTTTCCTTTATCCATTGATTTGTGGTGCCAACTTTATTAGAAATTGTCTTCGTATATGCATAGATCTATCTCTGAGCTTTTTTCTTTGCTTCCTTATTCATTTATCTTATTTTTTGCCAAAACCACATTTTTATTAATATAGTTCTGCAATGCATCTTAATAAATGATATGGAAATTTCTCCCCTTTCTTTACTCTTCTTTTTAAAAATTATTCATGTACCTTTATTTTTTACATACATTTTAGTGTGTTTATCAATTTCTTCAAAAAGTCCAACTGGACTTTACATTTATGAATTAAAGTGGGGTTACATTTATAAATTAAAACAGGGGAAATTAATATCTCCTTTATATATAAAGTCATCCCATTCAAGAGCCTAGAATTAGCTAGTCATTTATTCAGACCATTATTAGAATTTTCAAATTCTATTTATGGAAAACTTTGGCCTTAGTTAATTCCTAGGAAATTTATTCCTTTTAGGAGTTATATTTACCCTTTCATACATGATCACTGCTGGTATAGAGAAATGTTATTCATTGTTAGGTCATTCTTATATCTAGCAAGTGTGCTTAATTTTATTAGTTTTAGCAGTTTTTGGATTTTTAGAAATTGTTTTGCAATGATGCTATAATCTGAAACTAAAGATAGTTTTATCTCTTTTCTTTCAATCCTTCCATTTCTTCTGTGTTCTTAGGTATTCTCTCCTTAGGTAATAGTGTGAACTACCTACTTTGTTAAGAAGGTATGGTAATAGTGGATATCCCTGTCTTCCTGCCTTTATGAATAATATTTCGTGTAAGTTTTAGATTTATAACCTTTATCATGTTAAGGAACTTACTTGTATTGACAGTTTTCTGAGTTTTTTTTTTTAAACACGAATAGGTAAATTTAATTAAGATCTTGTTTCTGCAGCTCTTTATTAAAGTACTTTTTAAAGTACTTTAAATGGTAAAGAAAACTGAAAACACCTTGGAATGCACTGCTACCAAAACTCCTCTTATCTCTGTTTCTGTTGATTTATCTTTGCTCTTAGATACTAAGAAGTTTAACACGCAGTGTTCTTCTGCCCATCACCCTCTACAATCCTTCATGCTGGCAGTTCATAGAAAAGAGCATATGAAAGTGGGATGAGGTAGTAGAGTAGAAAGGAAGTTGGCTGGTCTACTTGCTTATTCTAAAGCAAAGCTCACTACTCAACATATCCCCTGCCTCTGCCAAACAAGACAGAGTTGTGAATCAGAACTGTAAAAAGAGAGAAAAAGAGAATAATACCTCTTGTACTGGTGTACCCAAACAGCATCGAAATAGACAGATAATCTGTTTTTAAGTATATGAACAGACACCAAAGATCACTTGGCATATGTGAAGAGCTAGCAGCATGAAAGACAAAGACCAAAATAAATAAAAATCTGATCCTAGAGGAAAACTAGATTGTTTAGGAAAAAATAGAACTTTAAAAAGTTAAATAAATAATATGCTAAAATACATTTACAATAATATTGCATCTATAAAATGAAGAACAATCAGAGAGTAAGAATGTATTCTAAGAGCACAGAACTGTTGATATAGAAAATTCAATGAGACAAAAATAGCTAAAGAAAAAAATCCTTGCTTAATATAGAAAGCAAAAGGACAAAAAAAGAGAAAGAGAATATGATAGAAAGGTAAAGACATATTTTTTGAAAAACCATACTGTAGGTCCAAAATCCAGTTTCCAGAAGAAGAAAATTTTTAAAATGCTTAGAGGAAATTATGGCATAAATTCTTTTTAACTTTATTTTTTTAAATTGGAGTGCAGCTGATTTACAATGTTGTGTTAGTTTCAGGTGTACAGCAAAGTGAATCAGTTATACATATACATATATCCACTCTTTTTTTTTTTTTTTTTTTTTGGTTATTTTCCCATTATTTATCCCTCCCCCCCTTATCCCCTGGTAACCATAAGTTTGTTTTCTACATCCATGACTCTACTTCTGTTTTGTAAATAAGTCCATTTGTACCCTCTTTTTTTTAGATTCCACATATAAGTGATATCATATATTTGTCTTTCTGTGTCTGACTTGCTTCACTCAGTATGACAATCTCTAGATCCATCCATGTTGCTGCAAATGACATTATTTTGTTCTTTTTTTATAGCTGAGTAATATTCCACTGTATACATGTAACACATCTTCTTTATCCATTCCTTTGTTGATGGACATTTAGGTTTCTTCCATGTCCTGGCTATTGTAAATAGTGCTGTAATGAACATTGGGGTGCACGTATATTTTCAAATTATAGTTTTCTTTGGATATTTGCCCAAGAGTAGGACTGCTGGATCATATGGTAGCTCTATTTTTATTTTTTTAAGGAACTTCCATACTGTTCTCCATAGTGGCCATACCAATTTACATTCCCACCAACAGTGTAGAAGGGTTCCCTTTTTTCCACACCCTCTCAAGCATTTACTGTTTGTAGATTTTTTGATGTATGGAATAAATTCTAAATTTCTGGAAAAGGACAGAATTCTTCAAATGTAAAAGGACTCTAAAAAACATAAAGGGCCTGAGTAAAAATTGATAAAGATACTCAAACATAGATACATCATTGTGAAATTGTAGAATATTGAGGATAAAAAGAAAATCCTAAATGTTTCCACAGAAAGGAAGACAAGTTACCTACAAAGGAAAAAACATTCAAAATGCCACGTGACTGTATTTGCATCAGTAAAACTGGATATTAGAAAATGATGGAGCAAAAAAAGACAATGTAAGAGAAAAATAAAGACACTTTGAAATATAAAGTCCTGCCACCACTTCCAAAAAATGATAGCCCAGGGCGAATATACATCAGTCCTAAAGGAAAACCAATGCAAAAAAAAAAAAAAAAGAGGTGATCAACAGAGCTCCCAGAAAGAGGTCTCCAGGTTAAAAAAAGAAAAAAAGTGTGATGGACACTTTGGATAAAATAATAGCCAACTCAAGAAAAAAGAAAGATAATTTGTATGATTTCACTTACATAAGGTACCTAGAGTAGACAAATTAATAGAGACAGAAAATAGAATTGTGGTTGCCAGGGGCTAGGGGAGATAGTATTTAATGGGTAGAGTTTCAAGTTTTGCTAGATGAAAGGAATTCTATGGATGGATGGTGGTGATGATAGCATAATAATGTAAATGTACTTAATACCACTGAACTGTACACTTAAAATGCTTAAAATGGTAAATTTTTGGTTATATGTATTTTACCACAATTTTTTTAAAAAGATAACTTAAAGTTCCAGATAACTATAAAGACAGTTATGGTCTAAATATGAAACTAATCAAAATGTGGCAAAATTTAAGCAACTAATGGAATGTAGAAGAGAAAATCTTATGTGATTTTTATAACAAGAATATTCTACTTTGAGAAGCCTAAAGATCATGGCATCATGGAGCCACAAAAAGAAGCCATCTTTACATCCTACTTGCTTCAACAATGAGTAATTTTAAAAAGTTTGCCCCTCCTAGAGTAGACAAATTAATAGAGACAGAAAATAGAATTGTGGTTGCCAGGGGCAACACAACACAATACATTGCCCCTCGTAACATGGAAGAATGAGGAGGCAAAATTCTATTGCTTTTCTCTAGGCTCTTCTATACAATTTGGTTTGTTATCATGTACATGTATTACACACACACACACACACACACACACACATATATACACACCTCTGTGGCTTCTGTTTCTAAAATTATATGTTCTGCAGAGATAGAAACAGAATTTTGAAAAGAAAGGTATTGTGCTTCAGGTTGAAATATCTGAGTCTTTAAATGTATGTTAAGGGCTTCCCTGGTGGCGCAGTGGTTGCGCGTCCGCCTGCCGATGCAGGGGAACCGGGTTCGCGCCCCGGTCTGGGAGGATCCCACATGCCGCGGAGCGGCTGGGCCCGAGAGCCATGGCCGCTGAGCCTGCGCGTCCGGAGCCTGTGCTCCGCAACGGGAGAGGCCACAGCAGTGAGAGGCCCGCGTACCGGAAAAAACAAACAAACAAACAAACAATAAATGTATGTTGACAGTCATCAGAAGAAATAGGTAAAAATTATCTACACTTGGTTTCTACAGTAAAATATCACCGGCGCGTCCGGAGCCTGTGCTCCGCAACGGGAGAGGCCACAGCAGTGAGAGGCCCGCGTACCGGAAAAACAAACAAACAAACAAACAAACAATAAATGTATGTTAAGTTGACAGTCATCAGAAGAAATAGGTAAAAATTATCTACACTTGGTTTCTACAGTAAAATATCATTAAAACGGTAAAACTGTGTAAATAAATCTATTAGGCATGTACTGTGTAGGTATATATATATTTATATATTAAGCAGTGAGAGGCCCGCGTACCGGAAAAAACAAACAAACAAACAAACAATAAATGTATGTTGACAGTCATCAGAAGAAATAGGTAAAAATTATCTACACTTGGTTTCTACAGTAAAATATCATTAAAACGGTAAAACTGTGTAAATAAATCTATTAGGCATGTACTGTGTAGGTATATATATATTTATATATTAATGATATATCCATCTCATGGTTCCAAATTAGTTTTACATTTACCTTTATAAATATTCATGTTCTTTAACAAATCATTTTGAAATTTAAATAAAATGTCTTTTATATGAGTGTGATGAGCATGGGTTTTGTTGTGTTTTGGTGAAAAGGTGATATGTTTCTAAATGAATAATCTAAAGTTGGGCAAAGATGACAATGTCTACTTTGTCTTTTATCAGACATTCCAAAAACTGAAACTTGCTGTTCTAAAGCATTGAAGCAATAGTCCCTCAGTTTTTTTTCCTGCAGAATTCAAATTTTCACAGAATGTTAATTGATGTGACACATATAAAGTGTTCTCCGGTCAAATAAATTTGAGAAAAGTTGGATTAAACAAGGTTCAAACAGGTTTCTTTACTGCAGGTCATGGCAGGGTCTGTGATATTCTAATCCACACGTAACAAAGGATCAATACAATGTGTGCATTTCCCATCATATGTTTCATCACAGACTCCCCTTTTGTCCCACGGTCTTCTCATAGAGTTAATGTTTATGGAACATATTTTGGAAAATTTTAATTTCCAGGATAGCCAACTTAGTTCCTCAATTTCTAGTGTCATTTTCATGTACTAATTCTGAAATTATAATTTAAATCTTAGCTATGGTGCTGGTTAAAAAGCATAAATGATAGCAGAGACAAAATTACAATAAATACATTTTTCCACTGACTTTAAAAAATTCAAAGTAAATTATAGTCAAATAGTTCACTTTAAAAAGCCATTTACATCATCTTTGGTTTGGGATGTTATGGAACTGTCCTCCTCATTTTGCATAATCAGTCGTCTTTAGCAATGCATGTTATTATCTAATAGACAATAGCTTTGTCAGCTTCAGCATGTAGTATCTTGAGATAACCATAAAGCATGAAGCAAAGAATTACATCAACAGTGAATGGTATCCTCTATAATTGGCCACAGCTGCAAGAAACTTATTCATTTATATTCTCTTCAACCTCTCCATCCTCTAATTAAAAAAAAAATCTTAGAAGCATAGTGGTTATAGTCTGTCTGAAACTTGTACAACAGAATTATTACACAGCACAGTAAAAGCAAACATGGGTAATCAGAGAAATGAGATACTTTAAGGCCAAGAAGTTTATTTATTTATATAAAAATACTGGTTTAAAAAGAGCCTTTCATTCCATTGATGACATTTTTACTTTTATTAGTATTTTTAAAAGTTCATAGGAGGCAAAATAAGTCACCTAACTAGGTGGAAATTGTTTGGTTTTAGGTTAAAGAAATTTATATGTAGAAGTATTTTCCACGTTGTTATTATCCTGACAAAGTATTTACTTCCTCTCCTATCTGGCCAGTAATTTATTCATGATACAGAGCAAATTTCTGATCTAATCTTGGTGAAAGGCTTAACTCACCCAGGAAACAGAGTCACTTTAAAATCTGAGCACACCTGTTAAAGCAGCTGCCCAGAGCTGAGAAAAAACGTTGATGAAGTAAAAGCTCAGTTGAAATCATGCAAACTGTTTGACTAAACTGAACCAACCACTCAGCAGACCCTCTGGAAAGGCTCAGCAGTGTTAGACTTCAGAAAATATCATTCAAAACACAAACAAGCAAAGAAAAAATACTTCATCCCTAGAAATATCTTCTGGAGAACTTTTTATCAAGAAGTGTGTGTGTGTGTGTGTGTGTGTGTGTGTGTGTGTGTGTGTGTGTTACAAACAGAGAGAGAGAGAGAGAGAGAGAGAGAGAGAGAGAGAGAGAGAGAGACAGTGAAAGAGAGACAGAGACAGAGAAAGAATTTGGGGAATAATGAAAAAAAGAGAAAATAGTGCATAACTTTAGATCCTAAAATCCTCATCTCATTTCTGGGACTTGTGACATTAGCTAATTTCTGGAAAGAAAGCACCTGTTATCAAGACTCAGAGGAAACTTTGATGGACACTGGTAGACTATGGGGAAGAATATATGACTTTTGCTATCTTTCAGAACTGGAGAATGGAATATAACTTGGGTCACCATAGTTCCTTTTATTTTGAGGAAGCTACCTGAATGGGTGATCTAGTTGGAACTTCAGAGTTAGATTAATTTTGTCAGTCATTATTGAAATAGAAATATGAATTATTTAAATTATAAATTATTGATTAAATTCATTACTGAATTAGAAACATATTAGATATTTTCTGTGTGAGAATGCTGTGCCTCTGCAGACTGGCTTTTTGGGGAGGAGTTCTTTCTTCTCCTATACAATCAGGGGTTTGCAACACTGAACAAGGTGGATGAGGTGGACTAGAACTAGATGGAAGACTCAAAACCAAGATGCCTCCGCCATCTTAAACCCTTCTAAGAAGCATCGCAGAGAAGGAATTTAGGTAAAAGGTCACAAGAAAAATAACTAAAGAAACCAGAAAACACTGATAGAATGTATCACAAGCATCTAGAAACAGTCTTCATAAAGCCAAGTCATTTTAAAGTAGCTTTTGTTTCAGGCATGGATTGAAAGTGAGGTAGTAAGGAAAGCTACCCTATTTTTAAAAAAGAAACTGCTGTGCTGTGTTTCTTTTTAAGGTATGTATTCCACAGTAGCAAGAGCTAAGAACTACATTTTGGCTGCACTATGAACAATAGTCATTTTTTAGATTGATGTTGCCCAAAATGTTGGTTTATTATCCTCCACAACAAGTATCATGCATTTGTACATAGTGGTTGCTTTTAAATACTATCAGAGCAAACAAAGGGATGAGATCAGATTAAGTACACTCAGTTCCAAGCTTTGGAAAAATGTTTACATCTTGACCATTGTCTCATTTGCATTGACTTCCTCTTATTTACACAACCAAAGAAATCTAAATTTTAAATCATTATTCTGGAAGACTATGATAAACCAAAGGTGATCATTGATTTCCAAATTACTCAGAGCTTGAATAACCTATTAATAGTTGATCTCTCATTTTATTTTATTTTATTTATATTTATTTATTTAATTTATTTATTTTTGGCTGCGTTGGGTCTTTGTTGCTGTGCACAGGCTTTCTCTAGTTGCGGCGAGCGGGGGCTACTCTTTGTTGAGGTGCACAGGCTTCTCATCGCGGTGGCTTCTCTTGTTGCGGAGCACAGGCTCTAGGCGCACAGGCTTCAGTAGCTGTGGCACGTGGGTTCAGTAGTTGTGGCTTGTGGGCTCTAGAGCACAGGCTCAGTAGTTGTGGTGCACGGGCTTAGTTGCTCCGTGGCATATGGGATCTTCCTGGACCAGGGCTTGAACCCGTGTGCCCTGCATTGGCAGGCAGATTCTTAACCACTGCTCCACCAGGGAAGCCCTGATCTCTCATTTTAAATTCCGGAGGGCTAATCTGTAGAAACTCAAGTTAAGGAAGATTCTCATATCTTATATCTTCTCCTCAATAAGGTGTTAATTCATTTAGCATTTTGGTGCACAGGGGATACAGAGAAGAAAAATAATCAAGTTCTACCTCAAGGAAATTCCAGTACAGTGCAAAGGGAAATAGGACAAATGCACAAATGTCTATATTGCAAGGAAGAATAAGATTCATATAATTAATTCTATGGCGCTCTAAAAGAGTGAGAGATTTCATCTGGTTGGCAGGATCAGAAAAGGCTTCACAAAAGGAGACATTTGAGATAGGTCTAGAAAATGAGCAGGATTTTGTTAAACAGGTATGAACTATTCCTAGGTGAAAGAAACAGCATAAACAAAATCTTTACACAGCAAAGCATAAGGCATGATTTGGGAATTGAATAGTGTAATTTTATTAGATGACACAGTAGAAAACAGAATAAAGCGAGGGATGAAAAATAGAGAAGATATGATTAGAATTGAAAGTTTGGGTCATAATACATAAGTTGAAACCTTTGCACTTATATAATAGTCAATAGTAAGGCATGAAATGTTGGTGAGCTTGGGAATGATATGACCAGAACTGTGTTCTAGGAGACCCTTGAATTACTCATCTTTCCACATATATTGAAAAAATAAAAATGGCTTCTGAGATTATGGTATTTTTTTCCCTCGTTCTGTCACATTATTTCCAATAGAGTAAATCTGACAATTTACCCATACTACTAAGAATATGTAATACGTACTATTCTGAGAAATGTAGAATACGTGGTGAAAAGAATAAGTCCCTAGATAAATTACTGTATGACCTTATCTTAATATCAAATGACTCTTTAATTGTTGGAGGTGAGGGGTAGAAAAGAGAAGAGGAATAATAGTATCCCCTTATTTGTGTATATTAAATTTCAAAAATATTGCTCTAATTTTATTTAAGTTTACCAAAGTCATTCATTTTTTTGTATTAACAGTGGTTTTGTGGGTTTAAGCTGATTATTACTATATTCAGAAAATTAAATTAAATTGAATAAGGCTCAAATAGAAGACTCCAGTAAATTCCTTTTTCTTTTTTACCATCTGCTCTTCACATAAAAGAGCAATTCAATGCTTTTAAAAGTGTTACTCCAATTACCAGTGAGATTTCTATTCTTCTTAGTTATGCTGAGTTGGTACTTCCAGAAATAGTTCCTTATAAAATTGCCTATTCAGTCAATCTAAAAACAAGCTACCAATGGTTTAAGAAGACATTAAAGAAATGTGCCTGCAATATGGTACAATTTATGAACTAGTATTGACACTTCAAAACTGGGGCCTAAGCCAGAACTGCTTTCAGTCAAATTTAAGACATCCATACCTCCTCTTTGAGAGCTCACTGCACACAAAAAATAAAATTGTACAGAAAAGTGTCCTTAATTGGTCCAATAAATCAAATTCACATCAGTAAAAAGCAATTATGGCATATTTAATTTTATTCCTTTTTAAATCAAGGGATAAAATTATGTGTTAATCTCTGTACAAAAGATATTTTTTTAAAGTAAAGGTATTTTTTTCTTCTTCATTTTTCCCCTTGGTCTATTGATGTCATGAAATCATCTCAAATATTCACAAGGTCATTAAAGTATGCTACAATTATAAAATATCATAGCTTGATAGATCTCATTAAATATTTTTACCATGAAAGATCTTTAGTAAAATTAATACTGTCATAAATAAAATGTCAAAAAAGCTGTTATCTTAATATCTATGGGAAAACACAATGTGTTCTATTAGAATTCAGGAAAACCTTGAATGAGTAAAAGAGCCTTATACTGATTTATATGGGACTACAAATTGTTCAATGAACCTAGATTAAAATCAGCTAAGAAAATTCGAGGAAAGCTCATATCATATGTGCATATGATTTTACCTTTACAAAATACTTCTTGGAGTCAATTAAATAGCAGTTAAGAGTAACAAAATGAAGCTTCTCAAAATTACGCTGCAATTCAATACTTGTTTGAAAAATAAAGAGTTAATCTTAACATCTGGATTTCTAATCTTCTATATAAGACGTAGTATGAGAAGATGAGAGTCATTTGAGCTAATTTATCTTTTGGGATTAAGTACCTCATCTTTTTTCTCTAAAAGTTCTTGGGTGTTCCAATTGCCCATTTCTATGTACTGTTATATAACCTTTACATCAGGTTTACTTTTCTTTATACAGATGGTCATTTGATAATGATGGATAAAATGTGGCTGAATGAAAGTTATGAAACAGACATACACATGAGAATTATGGTCAGTACCATTACTTTACAGTTAAACCTTCAATATATTTTGGTACATTGTACACACATAAAACCATAACAATTTGTATCTCTAGCTTACTAAATTAAAGGAATCCATTTTAAAAAGTTTAAAAACAAAGCAATATATAATAACTTGGTTGAAATGATATTCATACTTAAGTCCACAGATTTCAAAGCTAAAAGTACTAAAAAATTATTTGTTCAGGCTTTACCCAATGGGATTCCCTCTCAATATACTTGCAATGATTATCTAATTTAACAGTTGAACTTCTCCAGTAAGTTCTATTATTAGCAGAAAAGGAAGGAACAAAACTTCATCCACAAAGAAAAATACTGAGAAGTAGCTGTATCTCAGCCATATCACACATACAAAAGACCGAAGTCCTGGGTCATGGTTATGCCAGGATTTGATAGTGGATGATATTGTGAGATAAGAGCATATCCAAAATCTAGTCAGCTAAATCATAAAGCCATCAATTACTAGTAGTAGGATTTTTTAAAAGGGGTTGTAAAGGGCTTAAACAAATTATACTGACATCATTGTTGCCACCTTTTTTTTTTTTTTTTTTTGGTACGCGAGCCTCTCACTGTTGTGGCCTCTCCCGTTGCGGAGCACAGGCTCCGGAAGCACAGGCTCAGCGGCCATGGCTCACGGGCCCAGCCTCCCCGCAGCACGTGGGACCTTCCCGGACCGGGGCACGAACCCGTGTACCCTGCATCGGCAGGCGGACTCTCAACCACTGCGTTACCAGGGAAGTCCCTGTTGCCATCTTTTTAAACTTTTGTTTACCTAGTATGGCAAAGGGCACAGCAGGTTCAACTCTCTGTGTACCTCTTAACATATCACAAATTATCACAGTAATGGAAAACTCATAAGCTCCTAAAATACCCTATTTCTATTTCTACACTATTTCCTAAATCTTCTGATTACTGTCTATTGTAACTTACTGTTATGTTTAAAGGCCTGTTATCCTCTTAACTATACTGGACTGCCTGATCTTGAAACGCACATATAACTATTTGCCAACATGCTCTGAGCAACTGCATATACCAGCCACCAAACTAGGCACTTTAGTCAGGTATAATTTTGTCAACAATAACAGAAAACCCACCTACTGGCTTAAACAAATGGGTAATTATTTCTCTCGCATAGCAAGAAGTCTTGAGTTAGGTGGCTTCTAGTGATGGGTCAGCTGCCCAACAATGTCAGAGTAGGTGTGTATGTGATTCCATTCACTGTTCCCTTATGTTGGCAAGACAGCTGCCACAGCTTAGTCTTCACATCTGTCTCTGATTTCATCCCTCTCTTCTCTTCCCCTCACTCATTTCAGTCCTATTGACCTCTGTTCCATTGACAAAATAGAACTACATAATCAACCCTAGATGGAAGAAAGGATGTAAAAGAGAGCATTTAGCTTTTCCAGCCTCTATTAGTGAACAGAGAAATGGATAAGGGGATGGGGCGGGGAATAGGTGGGATGTTAGCTAACTAGGAGAAATCTCCCATGCATTGTAATATACCATTTTGGCTAAGCTTTAAAACCTCCTAGTAGGTACTTTTATTATATTCTTTGATTGAATGAGTAAATCAAAAGTTAAGATTATCAAGCAACTTGCCCAAGGCTCCACAACTGTTAAGACTGGCAATGCTAGAGTTTTAATCTGTGCTGTCATATTATTTCCTGACCATATAGATCAAGGGTCAAAAGGGCTAGATGATAAATATGTGGTCTCTGCTGCAACTATTCAACTCAGCCATTGTAGCACGAAAGCAGTGTAGACAATCTGTAAACAAATGAGCATGACTGTATTCCAATAAGACTTTTATTTACAGACACTGAGACTGAGTTTCATATACTTTGGCACAAAACAGTGTTCTTATTTTGATTGTTTTCTTTTTCAAACATCTAACAATGCAAAATGATTTTAAGCTCATGGCCCATACAAAACTAGACAGATTTAAGTTTGTAGGCCATAGTTTGCCAAACCCTCGAGGAAGAAAAAGAATTCTAGTAGTCCAATTTGTTTCTAACTACTTCCTTACTACCACAGAAAGAAGTTTAATTCCATATATCCCCAAGGCTTTAGGAAAGTCTGTTTTGGGTATCTATTCTCTTCTCAGGGAAGGCTCTTATATAAAGAAGCAGTTCCCAATCAGCTGCCAGAGGATTCATTACAAGGGACTTCAAATCAATGTGTGCATCAAACAATGTCTATGAACAGAATAAAAAAAAAAGATTCACAAAATCATTGAATGATAAATGAAACAAAAAGTCAAGGGTCTTTCATACTTCTTACTACTAATAATTTTATCTTGCTTTATTTAAACCTAAAAATTTGGAAGCTTTGGGCCATAATAAAGCTGAAGAGGATGCACCTTTACCCTTTATATCTATTTGATTATACTAGTTATATAGTACACACTCCCACTGCTTTTTCTTAATGAATATCACTACATAAGTGGCTTCTACTCACTCATTATTCACCATTTTATTCTCTTTTTGCTAACTAATCATATTAGGAAAATATCTTCCGAAGTAGTAACATCAATAGTATAAGAACTTACCAACTTAAGAAATAGCTCAGTCTGAATTAATGAAAATTATAAAGGAACTAGAATAATTTAAATAAATTTTATTTTATTGTTTTATTGACATATAGATAAATCCAAGTAAAAGAACTTTGGGAAGATTTATTTTAGATAGGGTGACCATACACCTCAGTTAGCACAGGACAGTACCTAATTAGTAAATTTGTACTGTGTGTAATTATTTATAGTGGCCCATTTCATTCTGAAAAGCATATCCATGTGAGAAAATAAATTACATGGTTGCCATAACTCTAGGAAACATGAGACTATTTTGTAGTCTATATCTACTAATTCTACTTTCTAAAGTTCTTAGAAAAGATTTAATTCTGATGTTTGTTCTTTCTGCAGATATGATATATTACTTGTGCAACTTTTAATTGTGGATTGTGAACTTATGTTCAGCAGGGTTTATTTCTGAGAATCTTGTGAGGACTGGGTAGAGGTAGTTCCCTGCATAGAGGTAGTTTTGCTTCTGTCAAGCACCCTAGAGATGGTACCACCATACAACTACTTTATATGTCATTTTCCCAGGTTGAAGTCTTCCAAAATCATGAAAATCATAATGCAAACATGAAACGAGTGAATATAGACTTATGACTATGAATTCTCAGAGAATTTTTTTTATTCAGGCCAAAACAAAATGCTTTCTTATAGCTTTTCTTTGATGGTATATTAGATTTTTTTTCCCAGCCCATCCTTTAACTGACAATGTAGTCCTTAGAAAATCCTAGTTTTGTGTATAAGTATCAGTTTCTACTTACTTTATGTGGTTATCAAAATGCCAACCCCCCTACCTTCTACAAGGCAGTCAAAGCATTAAGAAGCGCTTATTACTAAGAGATGGTACCGCTTGAAAGCTAAGCTTTGAATTTCAAAGGATGTTTGTCTTATTTTATCCAGTGTTTCTTCATAGTGTAAGGATTTTCAAAATAGCTAATCTTCCATATTTCCAAAAGACCAAGTGGAATGGAGAGTGGAGAAAGAAAGAGTAAAACTAACAAAGGATAGGTTGAAGAGGTAGGAAGAAAACCTAAAGAGTGGACAAAATTGATGCTAAGTGGAGCAAGATTTTCAAGAAATACCTGATCAAAAAATTGATATAGCAACAACCAGAAAGATGAAATATGAGAAGAAGAACTTTAGCTTTATATAAAAGACTGCTAGGAACTTAAGAAAGTCACTTCAGAACTACATTTCAGGTGGTAACACCTAAAAAATAAAAACTCCATTTATTTGAAGAAACTAGCTGAAAATAGACACAGAGTAGTCTCTTAAGGTAGAGGACACTTTATTAATAAGATTATTGTACAGACTAAATAAAATAATTCATGTAAATCTTAGGCACAGTGCTCTGTAGACACAATATTCATAGTTATTTTGTCTAGACCCTTCCTTTCTTCTGTGAAATAATAATACAAATATTATACGATGCTGTAAGGTAAGAACTTCAGAAAATAGAATTCTCAGATATAAACTACTATGCAGGCAAGGGTCAGCAGGCCTGGGTTGCTTAAACCCTACACATTTCAAAGAAGGCCTGTCTTATGTGACTGACCCTAAATAAAAACTCTGGACACCAGGCTCAAGTAAGCCTCCTTTTTGACAACATTTTTCACATGTTGTCACACATGATTGCTGGAAAATTAGGTGCATCCTTATGTGACTCCACTGGGTTAGGACACCTGGGACCTTGTGCCTAGTTTCTCCTGGACTCCATCTCATGTACCTTTTCCCTTTGTTGATTTTAATCTGTATCACTTCATTGTAATAAATAGTAATTGTGAATATAACAGTTTTTCTGATTCCTGGGAGTTGTTCTAGCGAGTCATCAACTCTGGGAGTGGTCTTGGGGACCCCCAACACAACTACAAAATAGTTTCATATGTTTCCTAAAATTATGATGACCAAGCAACTTATTTTCCAGATGGATATGCTTTTTAGAGGAAAATGAGACATTATGAATAGTTACGCACAAAATGAGATGAAGGATAAGGGTCAAATTGAGGGCATTTCTATTAAGAAATTTCTATCATAAGTGAAAGCAAAAAAAAAGAATTCAATAGGGAATTAGGTATTTTAAAGGAAGAGCCAAAGATTTGGAACAGCTACTGTGAAAAGTATTCACTGAGTCAAATAGATAAATATAACTGAATTGCCAAATAGCAGTTAAGGCCTAATTGTATTTATGAGCATTGATTTGGAGTGGGTCAGGGTATGCCTAATAAGTGGAAATTTATTTGTGGTCCTCTCCAGTAAAGAAACTGAAAGAAAATAAAGTAGATCATGAGAATGACTTCAAATTCTCGCCCAATTACTAAACCCTGCCAACCATCTTCAGATTTTTTCTCAGATCTCTTTCTATGCATACATATTGGCTATCTTTCCATTTTAGGTCCCTGACACTTTACCAACACCACAGTATTCTAGAATCCCAAGTTCTAATCTAGAACCAAAAACTTATTTGTTTTTAATTGAAGTAGTACATGCTCATTATATTTACAAAGTATAAAAATATTAAAAATATGAATAAATCACTTCTAATACAAAACCCCTTATGAGTTTGCTGCATTTACTTCCATTTCTTTTAAAGTGAATAATATTCATTATTAACACACATAATTTTGTTTTTTTAATGGAATCATATTCTATAGAAATTTTTGTATACTTTTTCTTTAATGAATATTTTACTAAAGCATCTTCTCAGCAGATCATAGGTGTGCTTTAGAACTATGTCCTTTACATGACTTTCTTATATTCCATCATAATGAAAAATTCAATCCCTTCATTTTACAGGTAAGAAATCTGAAGCTTAGAGAAGCTAAGGGAGTTCCCCAAAGTCACAGAGCTGGTCACATTAGATTTAGGAAGAGAAAAATAATTTTTCTAGATTTCTTGTTTAATATTTTGTAACTTCACTTTAATCCACTCAACATAGTGTTGCTCATTTAATATTCCTAAAATGTTGATTGTATCATATCATCTCTCTGCTGTACAACACTGGCTCCCAGTTCCATAGGAAAAAAAATCCAAATTCTTCACCCTAGGTTTAAAGACCATTTAAAGTTTAGTTTTACACTACCTTCCATGTCTTTATCTCATACATGTCCCAAGTGTCAATTCCATGTCTTTACATTAATCATCTGCTCAAACTTAGCCTGTATCATTACCCTAGAATATACCATGCTAATTACAGAATCCAAGACTAATATACCTTGTTTTCCTTATCAAGATTTAATTTCCTCTTTATTTTATTTTATTTTTTGTGTGTGTGGTATGCGGGCCTCCCTCTGCTGTGGCCTCTCCCGTTGCGGAGCACAGGCTCCGGACGCGCAGGCCCAGCGGCCATCGCTCACGGGCCCAGCCGCTCCACGGCATGTGGGATCCTCCCAGACCGGGGCGGGAACCCGGTTCCCCTGCATCGGCAGGCGGACGCGCAACCACTGCGCCACCAGGGAAGTCCCTAATTTCCTCTTCTTTCATACATCCAAATACTAAAGTCCTTCAGGGCTCTATTCAAATCCTGTATCCTTCACAAAGCCTTTTTCAACCAGTCTAACTTATTCTAATTTCTTAGTTCTCTGAATTCCTAAAGCTTCTTTTTTATATGAATAGTAGAATGTCTTCCTATAAGATGTAAATTATCTCAATTATTCATTGGCATGTCAATCACTCCTGCAATGCTAAAGAAAAATACTCAACCATACTGACTGGACTCACTCGAAATCCATGAATGCAAACTTCAGATGGGTTCCTTCTTAAAAAAATTTTATTATGGTAAAATATACACAGCACAATATTAATAACTTTAGCAATTTAAAAGAGCATAATTTGGTATCATTAAATACATTCACAATGTTGTGTAACCATCACCACTATCTATCCCCAAAGTGTTTTAATCATACTCAACAAAATCCTGTACCCATTAAATAACTATTGCCCCTTCTGCCCTCTCCTCAACACCTGGTAATCTCTATTCTACTTTCTGACTATGTATTTCCCTATTATAGGTACCTCATATAAGTGGAATTATACAATATTTGTCCTTCTGTGTCTGGCTTATTTCACAAAGTATGATCATCTCAAAGTCCATATATCAAAATTTCATTCCCTTTTATGGCTGAATAATATTCCATTGTATGTGTATAACACATTTTGTTTATCTATTCATTGTTATAGACACTTGGGTTGTTTCTACCTTTTTGGCTATGAACATGGCTGTACAAATATCTGTCAAGTCTCTGCATTCAATTCTTTTGGATATATACCTAAGCAGTGGAATTGATGGGTCATATGGTAGTCCTGTGTTTAACCACTACAAAACCACTAAACTGTTTTTCACAGCAGATGTGCCATTTTATATTCCCATCATCAATGCACATGGTTCCAATTTCTCCACGTCCTTGTCAACACTTGTAATTTGCAGGGTTTTTGTGAACCTAGCCATCCTAATAGTTATGAAGTGGTATTTTACTTTGCTTTGCTTTTCATTTTCCTAATGACTACTGATATTGAACACCTTTTCATGTGCTTTTTGGCTATTTGTATATCTACATTGGACGAATGTCATTTTAAGAACTTTGCCCATTTTTTAAATTGGCTTGTTTTGTTGTTATTGAGTTGTAGGATATATAGATATAGATATAGACATAGATATAGATATACATATAACTTCATTCTTTTGCATGTGGATATCCAGTTTTCCCAGCACTATGTGTTGAAAAGACTATCTTTGCCCCATTGGATGGTCTTGGCACTCCTGTGGAAAATTAACTGATCATATATGTAAGGGTTTATTTCTAGGCTCTCTATTTCACTGGTCTAAATGTCCACATGCAAGTACCATACTATTTGAATTACTATAGCTTTGTTTTAAGTTTTGAAGTCAAGAAATGTGAGTCCTCCAACTTTATTCTTCTTTTTCAAGGTTGTTTTGGCTGTCCAAGGCCCCTTGAAATTCCTTATGAATTTGAGGATTGGCTTTTTTCTTTTCAGAGAAAATGGCTGTTAGAATTTTGATACAGATTGTGTTGAGTCTGTAGATCACTTTGAATGGTACTGACATCTTAACAAGGTTAAGCCTTCCTATTCATGAACAAGGCCTCAGGTCTTTTCTAAGCCTCAGTCTTTCCCTGGCATGCCCAGTTGCCTTACAAATCCCCTGTGTGCATGGCTGTTTTTGAATGTCAAAAAAAACCACCCAGGTTCTGTCTTTTTAATTCTCCTGGAAGCTGCTTTAGCCAGTAGGGATTCAAACAATGGTGACTTGCCTTTATGCACTAAATCAGAACACATAGCCCCAATAATTGAAATACAAGTTCCTTATTGCCCATCCTGGCTCCAGCAACCCAATCTAGAAACAGGGGTTGCCATATCCACAGCTGCCTGCCATGGGGCAGAGTGAGGGCTAGTTAGTCTCCACTGCACTGAAAGCTGAAATGGACAGATATTAACAGCAATTTACCAGCCAAGCTTTCCTCTGGATGTTGCAGTGTTCAAAGAGACTCCAGAGTTCCACAACAGACACTTCAGTTTCTGCCAGTACAATTGTTTTCTAGTGAAGAGACAGATTCCTGGCGCTTCCTACTCCATCACCTTCCCTGACTTCACACCTCATCAGATGGGTTCTTAATTCCCAAATATATACATCTAGCCCAGACTTCTCTTCCAGTCCCCAAACTCAGATATCTAACTCCCACCTCTAAGGACTCTTAACACTGTCATTCAATCATACTATTTCTGTCTGGTCTATGTAGTCTCCCACTCCTAAATGACTATTTCACACCTTCTCTCTTCTCAATCACCCAATAAATCTTCACTCTCAACCAATTGCAGTACTTTCTACCTCACTGAGAAAATTAATCGGAGGAGACTTCCACAGACGCCGTTACCATCTGCCTGACTACCAGCATCTGCACCTGCATCCTTTTCTCCCTTGTCTGTTGTCACAGATCCAAACTCAAGGCCACAAATGCCAGGAAGTGAGAATCACTGAGGCCACCCTAGAAATCCGCTCACCACATTCATGACACAGAAATATCCCGTGGCTGGTTTTGCTTACCATATTTTTGGAAAACACCACGCTGGGTGAATGGGTGACGGAGGTTAGTGAGGTCAAATTAAACAAACGACCAAAAGTGTTAACTCAAGGTTTCTACTTACCTTCAAACTTCAAAAAAATATTTTTGTTTTTTTTTTTTTGTGGCAAGTTTTTGGAGAAATGGGTATACTTTTTCACGCATTATTTTCATTTATCTAATAAATACCTAATAAAAATGAGTCTTTACTTATAGCTTCTCAAGCATAAAATATTTTTTAAATCTTGCAGAAAATGGTACATCATGTCTATTAGTGATTAAAGCATGTCCTCTAACAATATACTTATAACTGCAATCAGAGTGTAATGTATAAAACCCTGGAAAACATTCTACTTAATTACTGGTTCATGGAAAGCAACACAATAGTTCAAAGGGGGAAAATGTGCTCACACTGCATGCTCTAGTATTTTTTTCTATTGTAAGGATTTATCAATATCTGCTCCACAACTGTTATCTTTATTTACTCTGACATAAGCCTATTTTCCACAGACATACTGCATTTTCTTTTCCCTAGTAGTATGAATTGTCCATTTCCTTAAGAAAAAAATAAACTTTATATTCCCTTTTTTTCTCTTCATCTTTGTATGATATGTTTATAAAGCATATGGCTCTCAAGAATAGACTGACACTGTATGTATATCTAAATTTTCCCCATACTTTCTTAAACAAAGAAATAGTCTAAACTTTTATATTAATTTATATTTACTGGGCTCCCTGAATATGCTGCAGACAAGTCAAAAGCTCTCTCTAAGCTTGAATTCTTACAAAATGATCTTCTGTGAAAGATGTATTAAATCCATCCTATTTTTATGTATTCCTACCTTTATTCCATGCTACGTTCTTTGGTTTTAAATGTAAAAAGTCCTTGGATGAGAGTCTTAGGAAGCAGAGTCTGGTGAGAGATGCTCTAAAGACGTAAAGTAAATACTCATGACACCTGGCAGAAGATTCGCATCAACAGTGAAAAACTTTGACCATGACATGGATTAGCCCTTCAAATGCATGACTTCTATTGGGCCAACCAACATTGCCTGAGTACATTTCTGATTTGTTTCTTATCAGAATTTTTTCTCTCTCCTCTGAATTCTCTTTTCTCTGTCTCCATTTATAAATTTTTTTCTGTCTCCTTCCTCTCTCCCCACAAGAGTTACTACAAATCCTCCCACCTTTTGAAAAATCATAGATATTTTCGCTATTTACACTGACTACGTATTACATGCAGCATCCACGAAGATGAAAACTTGGTACAGGACTGTTAATTGATAATTCATGTCCATCTCTTCATTATCACGTCCTTTCATCTTTTCTTCATGACAAAAACCCTTTGAAAACTTCTCCCTGACCACCCCCCCCCAATAAAGTTAATTATGTCACAAGCAGCTCTTCTCCTAATTAAGCTCGCTCCAACCACAGATGCCTTTTCTTATTTTATTATCACTCACACTAGGCGGCAATTAGGTGCATGCTCTGCTCTGTGAGACTGACCCTCAAGCGCCGTATGGGATTAACTCAGGTTTATGGTTACAAGAAAGTAGACATTTTGCAAAGTAAGTCCTTCTTGAGATATTCTTTTTGACACTCAACACCTCCCAGAATTCAACGAGTTGTAACGTTTTCTATTTTTACTTCTAAACAAACACATATATATACGCATATATGCATATATATATCCCTAACACAAAACAATAGATCTCCTTCTGATTAATATATACAACACTTTATGTACAATGGGACTAAAACCTCCACTCAATCAAACACATCAAGCTTCCAAACACATGTATTCATGCATGATTAGTGGTCAGGGACTTCAGCCTGTTTCTGTGTAATGTGTGTTTCCTTGTCATTGTCTTAGACATATTTAATAGAGGTGTAGATAGGGTGACTAGGTTGTGACTTTAGCATCTGTGACTATATCATTGGTCTTATATTAGCCCCAATTTACTATATAAAATTAAGAACAAGACACTGAATTTCTCCGACACTCAGTCACCTTCAGTGAAGAAAAGAAAATCTACACTACAAAGTTGTTAGTAAACACTGCTAAATGAAATACATTGTAAAAAATTAATTTTAATTAAAACTATTATAGTTATTATTTTCATACATTATTTGAAGTTGTCAGTATAGGCTTTAGGGGTTCTGAATTTTTGGCCTTTAGTCTTTTAAATGAGATATAAAATGGTATATTAAGAAGTGGTTTTCAGGAAAGAATGACCTTAGTTTTTCAAAGCATTTTAGAGGGCTATCTGTGTGAGAATAGAGAGGCCCTACAGGGTGATCCGCAAAGAAAGTGTAAAAAAAAAAAAAATTAAATTTAAAAAATAATAAAAGACTCTGTTAGAAAATGAAAGATATTTGATTTTATTTTGCTCTGGCATTCTAGACAGGAAAGGGTTGAAGAACCCAATAAAGAGACAAGAAATTTTAGATGGAAAAACAGAAAAAGTCTTTAGCAGGATGGCAGAAAGCTGGGGATAACATACCTGCTAGGGAGGGGCAGTGCAAAAGACTTAGGAAAAATGGATACATAATACTTACATTTAAATTGTTAGCTGATGAGAAAGACAAAACACATTGAACAATTAAGGACATAGTTATTCAGGCTATTGCAAAGAAGATGTCATTAATGAGAAACTTCTCAAAGAAAGGGAAAGGGTCTTCAAGTTTTAGAGAGAGAGGTAAATGAGAGCCACCTATGAGTCTTTTGGGTGTCATGAGAAAGAATGGCTGTTGGTCATATATCAGAGGATGTCAGGGCAGGATGGTCCTTTGCCATTAGCCTTTACACAGAACACAAAAAGGTAGGGGATTTCTTAATCTTCACTGCTTTCCCAGAGTACAGGGCTCAGAAAAAAGGTCAGCATTGTCACTATTCTCTGAAATAATCCCTCTTTCTTACTACCTACCTTTAGCAAAGTCTGCAGTGTATGGTACTTTGGGGGAAGGAAAAAAGAGTTGAATTCTGTGTTTCAAATTAATGGAATGGAGGGAGGAAAAAAGAATACAGGTAGTGAGACATAAAGCAGCGATCAAGGACTGAGTGGAAAGAGGAAATTAAAAGGTAGTCAGAAGAAACGTAAGTCATCAAGAATCTTCAGCAATATTACATGGTCAGGGAGTAAAGAGCTGAATTTTTCAATGTATGTGGAAAGGAAGGTTGGAGGATTTAGTGATTCCCAGGTAGTTAACATTTGTGCAATTCAGATAAAACAAGAAGAATCAGGTGTCCATAAGGAAATATAAAAATATTTAAGGGACCAGCAAAATACTTGCTTGCTGAAGTTTCAGGAACTTGTTTCCTGGAGTTTCAGATGGAGTCTAAAGATGAACCACAAGAAAGGATACTATATATCTTTATCTAGGTAATAAATCAGAGAGTTTTGGAGATGCCAGAGATTCTAATATAGACACCTGAACGATTGCAAGAGCCTCCTAACTAGTCAATCTGCTCCTCTTTCCAGTCCATTCTCAACATTAGCACAAGTTTTCTCAAGTATGAATCTGATGTGTCACTCCTTTACTTAATAGCTTCCGATGGCACACCAGGATTGTTTTTGTTTTATCTTATCATGCTTATCTTCTGCCACTCTCACCACCACATTCACGTTATATAACTTGCTGTCCCTCAAACATGCCAATTATTTCATACTTTCGTGTTCGTCTATTGGTCTTCATACATCTAAACAGAATTGATTATTCCTATGTCTTTGTTCCCAGTGTATGCTATTAGAGAACTCATTGCAATAAGGTCCTTGCTACTGAAGTTCGAATTCCCCCACCAAATTAAGAGATCAAAGACAGGAACGGAGGTTTCGGTTTTACGTATCCATCTCATACAATATACCCTGCCAAGAACCTAGCTCTAGATGTGTGGTCAGTATACGAATTTAAATGAATGAACCAAGATGCTATAAGTATCTCTTCCCTGGTAAGTAATTGAGCCAAAGCAAGACCCTATCTGGATACGTGTATTCTACAGGAGGTGGTAAATCTCATTTTACATGGTACACATGTCAAAATATGACAACCTCTCAAGAATGATGTAGAGAGCCCATAAGCTTGAAACAGTGGGTTGAACCATAGGGTCTTCAAAGTTTCTTCCAAACTTATGAGTCAACAATTCTATGGTTAATATGTTAGGAATGGAAACAAAAGAGGATCTGAAAGAAAATATAAGGCTAAGCATCTAAAGATAGTCATATTGAAAGAGAAGTTACTCAAACCCAAGTCTTTACTGTCTCTGTATATACCTCATTAGCTAGGGTCAGTGTGTTTGCTTCCTATTGCTGCTATAACAAACTACTACAAACATAGTGGCTTAAAATAATGCAAATTTACCACCTTATAGCTCTGGAGGTAAGAAATTTTAAAATTGGTCTCACTGCAGGGCTGCATTCCTTTCTGAAAGCTCTAGGAGAAAGTCCATTTTCTTACTTTTTTCTAGCTTCTAAAGGTTACCCACATTCCTTGGCTCATGATTCCTTCAATCTTCAAAGCCAGAAATGGCAGGTTCAGTCTCTCTCCAGTGTTTCCGGTTTCCCTCTTTCACTTATAAGGACCCTTGTGATTACACTGGACCCCCTTGAAAAATCCAGGATAATCTCCCCATCTCAAAATCAGCTGATTAGCAACCTGTAACCTTAATTATTCCTGCCATGTATTATGGGTTGAATTGTGTCACCCCAAAAATATGTTGAAGTTCTAACTCTCAGTACCTCAGAATGTGAACTTATTCGGAAATAGGATTGTTGTAGATTGGTTAAAATGAGCTCATATTGGAGTAGTGTGGGCTCTTAATCCAAAATGACTTGTGCTCTTATAATAAGAGGAGACAGACGCAACAGAGAAAGATGGCCATGTGACCATGTAGGCAGAGACTGGAGAGGTGCATCTACCAGCCAAGGAACATCAAGGACTTCCAGCAAACAACAAAGTGGGAAGAGGCAATAATGGATTCCCCTCTACAGGTTTCAAAGGGAGCATGCACCCTGCTGACACCTTTATGGGAACTTCTTGCCTCCAGAGCAATGAGGCAATAAATTTCTGTTGTTTTAACAGTTTGTGGTATTTTAGTATGGCAGCTTTAGCAAATGAATACACCACGTAACAAAACATATTCACAGGTTCTGAAGATTACAATATAGACATCTTTGGAGAGGCCGTTATTCTGCTACCACATTCAGTGGGGAAGTGACAAAAATAGAAGACATTTGCCCTCTAATTAAGAAGAACAAGATAAATCTTTTTGAAGAAATGGAAATGATGGTCTTTTTTTCCTTCTAATTTACACAGCATCCTGAGGCTTTTATCTTCCTGGAACTTCTAGTAAGAATTCCGGATCACTTAGCAACAATTTTTAACCACTGCTTTTTTGCTAATTTTACCATTAAGTGAATTAAATGCTTAACTAATATATGTGGCTATAATTTAGGAAAACATAAGTGAAATTTTAAAAATGCGTAGCTAAAGTATAGATTAGTAGACTGGGAAAAAAAAATCTGCTCCAGCTCAGTGTCCTTGAGTTTTAAAAAATGGGAAAAAAAAGTTACCACTTTCAGTTTTTCAAGGTTATTTTAAAAATTTCGTCTTACTGTAGTAAGAACACAACATAAGATCTACTCTTAATTATTTTTTGAGTGTACATTATTGTTTACTATAGGTACAATGTTGTATAGCAGATCTCTAGAGCTTATTCATCTTGCTTAACTGAAACTTTATGCCATTGATTAGTAACTCCCCATTTCCCCTCCTCCTAGTCCCTGGGAACCACGATTGCGCTCTGATTTTATGAATTTGGCTATTTTAGATACCTCATATAAATGAGAACATACGGTATTTGTCATTCTGTGACTGACTTATTTCACTTTGTATAATGCCCTCAGGGTTCATCCACATTGTCTGGCATTGCAGAATTTCCTTCTTCTTTAAGGCTAAATAGTATTCCAGTGTATGTATACACCACATTTTTTTAATCCATCCATCCGTCAATAGATATTTAGGTTGTTTCCACACCTTGGCTGTTGTTAATAGTTTTGTGTGCCCGTGGGAGTACTAAAATCTATTCAGGATTCTTATTTTAATTTTGGGGGATTAGAAAAAGTGAAGTAGGATTGCTGGGTCATATGGTAGTTCTATTTTTAATTTTTTGAGGAACCTCCATATTGTTTTCCAGGGCAGCTGCACCATTTTGCATTCCTACCAACAGTTTGCAAGTGTTCTCCACATCAATGTTCTCCACATCAAAGACAACGTTTGCTGTCTTTTGCTTTTTTTGATAAAAGCCATCCTGATGGGTGTGAGATGATATCTCATTGTGGTTTTGATTTGTATTTCCTTGATGATTAGTAACAGAGAGCATTTTTTCATATACTTATTGGTCATTTGTATTTCTACTTTGGAGCAACATTGTCTATTCAAGTCCGCAGCCCATTTTTAATAGGGTTATTACTTTTTTGTGCTATTGAGTTGTAGGAGTTCCTTACATATTTTGGAGATTAATCACTTATCAGATACATGGTTTGCAAATATTTTCTCCCATTCCTTAGTTTATCTTTTCACTTTGCTTCCTTTGCTATAAAGAAGCTTTAGGGTTTTTAAGGACATATTTAAATCTGTATTCAGTGCAGCTAGTGTCTAACAACACTTTTAGATGTGGCAGGATTTCTTTCCTTTTTCTTATTTTGAAAGAAAATATAATTCTGAAGATCTTTTAACCCTACATAAACAAAATGGCTCATTTAGCGTTTTATCATTCTGTCAGATTTATCTTTCTTCTTCTTAATAGAGTAGGATTAACACATTTGTCTTCTGAGATAAAGCACATTCTGTGTTGTCCCCTGGTGACCAGTCTTTATAGGAACGTTCGGTTCAGACCTGTTTTGCCCATACAACTAGTAGCTGATAACAGAAGGGACAGGAGAATGTGAATAGGGACAGCTAAAAAAAAAATGAGAGCTTTTGGCCTAATAGGAAGCTTTCTCCCTATGAAAAGGATCTCATTTGCCATATAGATGTGCACACCATTAACAAATATGTACACTTACTTCAGTTATGAAGGGCATGTAGCTAAAATGCCCCAAGAAAAAAAAAAGTATAGAAAGAAAATCTTATTTTACAACAGCAATGGAAAAGAAAATCAAAGCTATTGCCTTGATCCTATTTGAAAAATATTTTACATTAAATCCAAACTAAATACGGACTTAAAGTATCCCAAATTGAAAACAAAAAAATGTCTCAAGACAAAAAGAAAACAGAATAAGCCATTCAAAAACCCTCAGTTTCTTGTGAAGTATTTTCATTTCCTTAGCTATCATTATCAGATTATGAAAAGATATTATTCTTAAAATCATATGGCCAAAAAAGAACAATGCATTATAGTTTTGCATAAATGTAACTATATCTCCTTTCTCTCATATTCAAAGCTTCTTGATGAAATCTTGCTAATATTTTCTCGATCTTGACTCTCAGAAGACCTAACTGCAAATATAATAATCTATGCTATATTTTCAAAAAGAAAAATTGGACACAAATATTAATACTAGAAAATAATCAGAGCCTTCTACCTCAAGAATGAAATAAAGACCAACATATAGTTTCCTATATAGTGTTAGTTACTTGTGTAGCATATAGGTGATAAGTGGTAAATTTAAACATGCTGCCCTAACTCCTGGTCCTTGGATTTTAGAAAACAAGAGACTAATCATTTCCCAAACAAAGACAGGCTAAAATTCTAGAAAAGCAAGAGATGATTTAAATCCAATGGGAAGGATTTTAAAATAAAGCTTTTGTATATATTTAAACGGCAATTAATGCTACACATTTCTATTACATAGTTTACTGAATTTCAGGCCAAAGCTTCATGAGATGCATGTAACTAAGGACAAATATAGGACCTACAAGTAGGGTACCCAAATGTCCCAGTTTGACTAGGACAGTCTTATTTTATGCCTTTTGTCTGAACATTATTATAGAGCCCCTTTCACTCTCAAAGGCCTCTTAGACGACAAATATTATATGGTCACCCCATACAAAAGAACTAAATCAGGAAGGCTAACCCCCCCAAAATGAGTTGTACCTTCTAAAAATGTTTCAAGTTATGTTTGTAATTTAAGAAATAAAAAATATACAGGCATAAGACAGACATTATTTACATCTAGTGATTTATTCATAGTACAGTACCACTTACTGGTAGCAGAGGCCTCTGCTCTAAGTTGGTTCCAACTCTAAGTTGATTTTCTTATCTCAACTCAGTATATTTTAGGTAATTAAAAAGGGCAGGGAAAGGTTGATAATGAGGGGAATAGAAATCCAAATGGGGAATGAACCTATCTGCTCAGAAATCCAAATTTAAGAAATTCAAGTCTACCACTTTGGTTGTATTATAGCCCAGGAAAGTGAAGCAAAATGAAATTTAGATTATGGGAGCATTACAGTTATCTAGGAAGAAGTATAAAGAATGCAAGAGGTGTGAGGAAGCAGAAATGGATTAAAGTAATTCCAACAGTATTTTCTAATTGGAACAGAGTAGATTCTACAAACAAGAGATCAATGCTCCTCAGTCTGCTAGTCTGTGGAATACAGTCTATCCAGACTTTATTAAGGCATTTAATAATGTCTTTCACTATATCAATGCACAAAAGGTATATAATTTTTTATCTGGATATGTACTTCACATTTGGCTACTCCATATAACACATTGTAATTCTCATAAGATCAACCCAGACAAAAGAACATCTATTTTAGACAATTACTTAGACAAAGCCGAGTTACACTCAACCTTCAGCTTTCACTCTTTGACCTCAGTTGTTATTTTTTAAATACCTATAAGAATTAATATTTCTTTAGACTCATTTGATCTTTGCTTTTACAGTTTATTAAACTCAGCTTCAAAATTCATTTCAGGGTCTTGTTCCCCTAGCACAGTCATTTGCGGCATTCTAGAGGGAGGCACTAACCTCTTCTAACTCCAGTCCTATGGAGTGAACCTGGTAGGGCCAGGAAAGGGAATTCAGTCTGTATGGTATTATGGAAATTGCTGATTAATTATCAGCATTAGTCAGTATGGATATTTCTTTTGATTTTCTTGACATCATTGTGTTCAACGTTTTTTATCATTATCTTAAATGATGATTCTGAAGTCACATTTTTCAATGCATAAACATTAAGGTTAAACATGCTTTTGCACAACAAAGGAAACCATAGACAAGACCAAAAGACAACCCTTAGAATGGGAGAAAATATTTGCAAACTAAGCAACTAACAACGGATTAATCTCCAAAATACACAAATGGCTCATGCAGCTCAATATCAAAGAAATAAGGCAATCAAAAAATGGGCAGAAGACCTAAATAGACATTTCACCAAAGACATACAGATGGCCAAAAAATGCATGAAAAGATGCTCACTAATTATTAGAGGAATGCAAATCAAAACTACAGTGAGGTATCAGTTAACAACAGTCAGAATGGCCATCAACAAAAAATCTACAAACAATAAATGCTGGAGAGGGTGTGGAGAAAAGGGAACCCTCCTACATTATTGGTGAGAATGTAAATTGGTACAGCCACTATGGAGAACAGTATGGAGCATCCTTAAAAACTAAAAACAGACCTACCATATGATCCAGCAATCCCACTCCTGGGCATATACCTGGAGAAAACCAGAATTTGAAAGGATGTATGCACCCGCTGTTCACTGCAGCACTATTTACAATAGTCAGGACACGGAAGCAACCTAAATGTCCATTGCCAGAGGAATGGATAAAAAAGATGTGGTATATACATAAACAGTGGAATATTACTCAGGCATAAAGAGGAATGAAATAGTGCCATTTGCAGATATGTGGATAGACCTAGAGACTGTCATATGAAGTAAGTCAGAAAGAGAAAAACAAATATCATATAATATCACATATATGGAATCTAGAAAACTGGTACAGATGAACTTAATGGCAAAGCAGAAATAGAGTCACAGATGTAGAGAACAAACTTATGGTTACCAAGTGGGGAAGGAAGTGGTGGGATGAACTGGGAGATTGGGATTGACATATACACACCACTATGTATAAAATAGATAACTAATGAGAAACTACTGTTTAGCACAGGGAACTCTACTCAGTGATCTGTGATGACCTAAATGGGAAGGAAATCTATAAAAGAGTGGGTATATGTATACATATAACTGATTCACTTTACTATACAGCAGAAACTAACACAACATTGTAAAGCAACTCTACTCCAATAAAAAATGTTTTTAAAAATCCAAAAAGAAACCCCCCAAATCAAAACAAAACAAAAAAAGAGTACGGTTAAACATTTTTAACATGGTCTGCAAGGCCTACATGATTTGGCCCAAGCCCACTTCTTCACCCTTGTCTTGTACCACCCTTCCCTACTCTCCATTTTAGCCACACTTCCCTTTTTTCACTACTTCGAATGTACTGTGCTCAAAGTTATAAGACATAGTGGTGCCTCTGCCGGGATCACTCTTCAGACCCAACCTCCACAACACACATACACACAGAGTGAACTTTTATGGACCTCAGATCAGCTGAATATTAGAGAGAATCTTCTAACTTGCAGAGGTGGTAAAAAATGAAATAGGCAGTTTTAGTGTGCATGGAAAGTTTCTAGATATTGGGAGGGTCACATAGCTCAATACATTTAGTTGGGGATATTTTAAAAGGATTTAAATATTGGTTGGGTTGAAGGATTATATGGCCTCTTTTTAAAAACAAAATGCAAAAAAATTTTGGCTAACTCCCAGCCAAAATCCAGATGACTCAAACCCACCTTTCTCAAAGACTCGCTGTCCATTGTATGTTGGTTTTCTTCTCATTCTGTTCTTATTCAGTCATTATGAGCAGTTATTGGTAAAGAGAGGAAAGACTTATTTTAAATAAATCATATGCTTCCAAAATTAACAATCTGGTTACAAACTGGGTGTAGAAGTCAAATACAAGAAAATAACACTATTCACAAAGATTTAGATTAAAATATTTAAAACAAAGTAATTGAATTTTAAATTAAAACAGGGAATTACAAATACAAAATTGCTTCTGTTCCTAAATATTCAAAAATAAAACACTCTTACTAATGAGTATACAGATTTATAAAATGAACCTTCATTGTATGCAGAATATGATTTCTACTTCATTTATGAGTGTACAGTGTATGTATAGGCGTTAACATGATAACTAATAGGATATTCAATGATTTTAATTTTCTAAGCAATATAGAATTTGTTAAGGAATTTTAATATCAAAATGAACCAACTTTTCAATTAAAAATCAATGAGTTACGTCTTCAGAAGAATGTTAATTCTTGCTTTTATAAGAAAAATAACTATCAAATAAGTTTTCTTTTGGTACTTGTTTTTGTCAAACAGATAAATTCAATGTACATATAAAATGTTAAATAATTAACATGTTAGGGGCTTCTGCCAATACGTTTTTTCTATGCGTCCGCCTGCCGATGCAGGGGAACCGGGTTCGGCCCCCTTTTCTAAGCAATATAGAATTTGTTAAGGAATTTTAATATCAAAATGAACCAACTTTTCAATTAAAAATCAATGAGTTACGTCTTCAGAAGAATGTTAATTCTTGCTTTTATAAGAAAAATAACTATCAAATAAGTTTTCTTTTGGTACTTGTTTTTGTCAAACAGATAAATTCAATGTACATATAAAATGTTAAATAATTAACATGTTAAATGTGGCTGCCAATATGTTTCTTCTATCTCTTCTAATTAATTTTTTAATATTTAATTTTAACCATAATATGTTCAATTTTATCATACACTGTATTTTTTTCAAGTTGGTAGTTCATCTTATAAGTAAATATTTATTAAATTTCAATAATAAGCACAAAATAAATATAAGTATTTTTAAAGTGTGAGAAATATCTCACTATCATATCTGAAATCTCAAAATATTCAGCACGAGTAACTATAATACATTTTTGGACACTCATAAGAAAATTTTCTTTCAGCCTCCAATTTAGAAGCTCAGTGATTTTATGACCTAAAAAGCAAATGAAACTCAACTGTTGATAATTTGAGAAAGAGGCTTTGTAGTGTGTATTCCATTACTAATTATGTTTTCTCTTTTTCCTCTATTAAAATGTTGACTAAATACCAAGTACAATGCATTCTTTTAATCAGTTTTTCCATTTTATACCTATAACAAACCCACAAAGGAGTGCAGTAAATGAACCAGGGAAAGTTTTGTTTTCCTTTATTCTAGCTTAAATTTTTTTAAGGTTTTATCATTTATCCTCAATGACTCCCATTTCATTTGGAAATAGAAAACAATTTAGAAGATCCTGAGTATCTCTGACAATTAAACATGGCAGCATGGTTTAATAATAAACTACAGCTGCTACTAGAATTTAAATTTTATACTATTTGCTATGCTTAATTACAAAAGGAAGTAAGGAAATAAATCCTCCATAATTTATGTTTCCATGTAGTTTGTTATTCATGTTTAACATTTATAAAACTGCAATTTTGTAAGCAATTTTTCCTAAATTTAGTTATCTTATTGTCTTCAAAATTAGGAGATAGCTTTACATAATGAGCATCTGGATAATGTGTTAATCAGTTTTTCCATGTTATAACAGGTCCACAAAAGAGTTAATTTGATTTGGTCTTCACCTAGAAATTTGGCATTTTAGAGGGGGAAAAAAAAAAGTGATTGAAACTCAAAGGTTAAGAAAGTATCAAGTGATGGAAAGAGAAAATCAGAAATACTGTAACGAAGGCAGAACATAGAGGAAACCCCTTGATTCCAGGCCCATACAAATGACTTGCTATGCCAATGAAAATTTTAGACAATGCAAACAGAAGCTTGAAATGGGTGGGTGTGCACAGTGAGGCTTGCTCTTTTTCAATCTTGCCAATAACAGAATATCCCTGTATTAATCTGCTGGAGAATGAGAGCCACATGGAGCACATCTAAACTGCTCCAGTTGCCCCAACAATGGTTAGTTTAGATCAGCCAATAGTCAGCTAACTCCCAGCCAAGATCAGTTGAGCCTCCTTCACAACCTCTAGCTGTTGCTAGAGTGATAAACAGTTGCTATCCAATTTTAGGATAGTTTGTTACATAGTAAAAGTAAAAACAATAATACCAGATGGTTTGTAATTATTAGTTGCAAATTTTGGATATTCTAAGTACAATTGGTACTCTAACTAGAATAAAATACACCTAATATAACACTTAAACATGAAAGGGACTTATCCTTACAAAATAAGTGGCAAAGAAAATATTCTTAGTTTCAAATATACTTTAAAATATATATATTATTATATTGTCATACATTTGATTATATTTATTTATATATGTGCTAGTAATTCTGAGACTTCTCAGAATATATCATATTAATTATATGATAAATACAAATTTAAATATGAGAATGCAACAAGTTATTTGAACCTGAATGCAGAGAATAAATACTTTATTAACTGATTACAGTTGAAAGTCACAAGCAAAAAAGGGGTATATTAAGGCAGAGCCATACAGATATATATATATATACACACACATATATATATATATCTATATATTTATGCAGATATATATATATAGAGAGAGAGACAAATCCAAAGACTGTTACCTCTTTACATTTTAACAACCTCTGATTTTTCTTTTACACATTTAGGCAGTGTGCCTTCTTTTCTTCTCAGTTAAAGAAACAAATCTTGACCAATATTTCTAAATCATATTTTGATGACAACTTACAGGATCATGGATTGAGACAATGACTAGTGCATCAAATGCTATCTGATAGTTTTCTCAGCATATTCCATGTGTGGTGATATATTTACATTGGTGCAGAAAATCTGACAACTGATTATCTTCTCTTTTCCAGCAAAACTAACACGTAATTTTTTAAATGATTTTTTAATAGTCTTAACTAAAATAAACTTGGACTTCCTTCCAAGTCAGTCGAATGCCCAAAGCATATTATTTTCTGCCCTTCTCAAACCCTCCTATATGTTTTAAGTAGCCTTTAGAATATGATTGCATGGCTGTATTTCAGATCTATAAATTTGAGTTTTTAAAAATCCAAAATTACTTCCTTATGCAAAGTGGCAATGCCAATAGCAATCTTACATAGTGTAGAATAATTTTTCTTCTGTATAGTGCCCTTTTATAAAAATGGGTAACCACTTACACAAAAAAGACATGAATTTAGTCCAACTGAAAGACATGAATTTAGTCCAACTGAAAAAGCACTCCAGCTCCCTAATTCCACTTTTGAAGGAGAAGTCAGAGGCAAGTTTACATTATCCCAGAAAACTGAGATTTAGTTGAAGGTCAAGCACGGGCTTTGGTTGCAGCAGATAGGCTTGAATTCAAATCCTGTCTCTGCCATTTATTACTATCATTTATTATTAATAGCTATTTATTTATTATTGCCATGGAAAAATAATGAAAACTCTCTGTGCTCCAGTTTTCTCTCTGTAAACTGGCATTTGATATTATTCCATAAGATCAATACTTGAATAAAATATTATAGGCAACAAATTTATTCATTTATTAATTCATTCAACAAATATTTATTGAGCATTTACCACACACCAGGCACCATTTTAGATGCTGAGGATATGGCAGTGAACTAACTAGACAAGGTGTTGCCCTTATGAGGTTGACATTCCAGGAATAGCAGACAGATCGTAAAAAAATGAACATGTAAATATGAAATAAGCAACATGAAAAAAATACCACATATAAAATAAAATGGGGTAAAGGGGACTATGAATCTTGATGCAGGTGAAGAAATGAGCCATGCGGATGTTTGGAGGAAAAACATTACGGGAAGGAGCTCACTTGGCAAGTTCAAGGAACTGTCTGCCTAGAGCACAGTAAGCAAGGGAGAGAGAAGGAGGTAAGTTCAGAGAGGCAGAGGAGGGCCGGATCTACCAGGTCCTTGTAGGTCATGAAAAGGTCTTTGATTTTTACTCTAATACTGGAAGCTATTAGAGGTTTTAAACAGAGGAGTAACGTGAGAGTCGACTATAGGCAAGAGTAGAAGCAAGAAGATTGGTTAGGAAATGCTTGCAAATATGCAGCTAAGACAGTAGCTTGGACCAAAGTGTTAGCATTAGAGGAGATGAAAAGTTGTTGAAAACTGGATATATTTTGAAGATAGAGCCTACAGGATTAGCTCATGGACTGGATCTGGGATTGAGAGTACCAGAAGAATCAAGGATGAAGGTTCTAGTCTAAGAAACACAAAAAATGAAACTACTATTATTGAGATGGAGAGGACAGTTAAAGGCCAAGTTGTAGGACAGGATAGGGTAGGATAGATTAGGCATTTGGTTTGGGACAAGTTGTTTTTTCTTTTTGCTTGTTTTGTTTTTGAGGGCGTCTGTCAACCATCCAAGCACTTGGATATACAAGTTGGAGTTTAGGAGAGAAATATAGGCTGATGTGTACATTTGAAAGTTGCACACTAATAGTAGGAGTAGCCTAAAGTTCAGCTTTAGGTTTAGTTTTGAGGTAAATACTGTTATTCACCTTTGGAAAAGCGAACATACTGAATGTTGTCATTATTTCTGGTATGTGTGATCATGGATGTTACCATCAGATCCTGTCAGCATCACAACTATTGTAAAAATAAAGCATGCTGTATGAATGTCAGGCCAATCAGGAGTGACTGAAAGCACACAGTGGTTTAAACAGGGAAAGTTTAATATAAATAATTATTAACTATGATAAAAGAGTGACTCTAGGATATAAGAAAACTCGGTTTCTTGCCTAGGGCTAAGAGAGCGTACCCAAGGAAGGACAAACATGGAAAGGCTGCCCTCCTTCCAAAGGTTAGGTTTCAAACCTTTTGGGGGAAGGTGTATTCCAGCTTACTGGATGACAAGGCAGTTTGGTGATTTTCCCAGTCCAGAGCTGGTCTGGAGTTGGTGGGCAAGAAGGTAGCATCCCACTGGAGTGCAGTAAGGGGCCAGGGGAGGTACAGGTGGGACACAGGTGAGAATAGTCAGGTATGTGAGCATGTACAGGGAATGGGGGTTCTGATGCAGCAGAGGGCTTGGAGCACAGTGTCTGTGAGGTGAGCCACAGCCAACAGCCAGCATGCAGGCTTGCGGAGGGAGTGGAGGCAGGGGTGCAGACTCACCGCAGCCGGGGGACTGGGCACATAGATATGCAGAGGGAACAGGAGCCCTGGTGTGGTCAGGAGGGCCATGGCCTAAGGACCATAGGAGACAAACCTGGGGTAGCTTACATGCAAACAGGAACAGGGGTGCCAATATGGACAGGAGGGCTTGGGAGTGTGGTATCTATGTTGAGAGGGCTATGGAAAGTGATCGCCAGGACAGACAAGGGCTGCAAGGTTGCATTCTGGGTGGATGGCCACTGCAGCGTACCACCAGATGTCTTTCCACCCACATTGCTGACCCACCACCCAGAAGCCAGAAACAGCAGGAAGCCCCTTCCTCCTGCAATGTCCCTTTAGTGTCCTGAGAAAGTTCAACATCACAATGATTGTAAAGGAGAGAGGCTTAGAGGAATGCCATTCCATACATTTGCCCAGAACGTGTTAACAACCCAATCCAAAAATGGGCAGAAGAACTAAATAGACATTTCTCCAAAGAAGATATACAGATTGCCAACAAACACATGAAAGAATGCTCAACATCATTAATCATTAGAGAAATGCAAATCAAAACTACAATGAGATATCATCTCACACCAGTCAGAATGGCCATCACCAAAAACTCTAGAAACAATAAATGCTGGAGAGCGTGTGGAGAAAAGGGAACACTCTTGCACTGCTGGTGGGAATGAAAATTGATACAGCCACTATGGAGAACAGAATGGAGGTTCCTTAAAAAACTACAAATAGATCTACCATACGACCCCGCAATCCCACTACTGGGCATATACCCCGAGAAAACCATAATTCACAAAGAGTCATGTACCAAAATGTTCACTGCAGCTCTATTTACAATAGCCAGGACATGGAAGCAACCTAAATGTCCATCAACAGATGAATGGATAAAGAAGATGTGACACATATATACAATGGAATATTACTCAGCCATAAAAAGAAATGAAACTGAGTTATTTGTAATGAGGTGGATAGACCTGGAGTCTGTCATACAGAGTGAAGTAAGTCAGAAGGAGAAAAACAAATACCGTATGCTAACACATATATATGGAATCTAAGAAAAAAAAATGTCATGAAGAGATTAGTGGTAGGACAGGAATAAAACACAGACCTACTTGTGCTTTGTGACCACCTAGAGGGGTGGGATAGGGAGGGTGGGAGGGAGGGAGATGCAAGAGGGAAGAGATATGGGAACTTATGTATATGTATAACTGATTCACTTTTTTGTAAAGCAGAAACTAACACACTATTGTAAAACAGATATACTCCAATAAAGATGTTAAAAAAACAATAAAATAAAATAAAATTCACTGATGACATGGAAAAAAAAAGGGTAAATCTGGAGCTGAGAGGTAATAAACTGATAACTGGCATACATGTCATTAAGATTTATTATTAATATCTGAATAGTCATTCTCAAATATAGGTAAGCATTCTAGAAATAACTTTAAGTAAAACTCCCTGTGTGCATTATATACTGAAATACTATCTTTCCAAGTGTAACTGCACGTTTATTGTTGCAAGAGGAAATAAGGATGATTGTGGAATTTGTAATGTTATACACAGAACAATTATTAATAACTCTCAATTATTTAAATAAATAGTGAAGAGATTGAGAGTCAATATCCCTCTTACCAGAGAGTTTGCCAGCTAGATAACTTTAGGAAATAAATGTCCCCTTTTAAGAGTAAATGCCTATAGAAATTTAAATAACAAATTAAAAAGAAGTATTTGAATATTAGCTTATACCATAATTATATTTTTGTAAAATATTTGGTATATTAGCTCCAAACATTAAATGAAATTACCCTTTCAGCATATATTTATTTTGTAGTCATTTAATTTTTTTAGGCCATAAGTCTATTTTAAGAATTCTTCTCAAAATTGTAAGCATGAAATAAAAACAGAATATCAACTTTGCTATTTCACAATTTAACCAAAAAGAAAACCTCCAAAAATAAATACAGCATCCATTTTGAACTGTCTTCTACTATACATAAAAAGGAACACAAAAATATAAGGACAATTTTTAAATGTTAGAGATACAAGTGAAAATTCAGGGATAATTTGTTTTGAAAATCTATTACTCTGCTCCACTGCTGCATTTTTAGATTCAAGAGTTAATAGATTAAAGACAATTTTTCCCTAAGTTATTATGTGAAGTATCAGATGTATGCACTAAGAGGAACAATTTTAAGTTGGCTTTGAGAAATGTTCAGAAAGACCTATGTTTTGTACGTTAATGAAGCTGTATCATCATCACTGCTTTTATAAAGTCAACAAACATATTCCTTTCATATGCCTTTTTTTATGATTTCTTAGTTTCAATCTCACTTTTAATTTCTTTTCAGAAGCAACCCTTTTCACTTTCCTTTTTACAAAACAGTACAAAAATCCATGATTGAAGGAAGTAAGACTATACTTTTGATCATACATTTATATGATTCAACAATAAGATTGTGGTTGATGTTATTTCTAACACTGACATTGAAATAACTGTATCATTTTTTAAGCATGCACTGCAGCATTTAAAGTCAATTTCATAAAGAAAAATGTTCACATACTTTAGGAATATAGAACTTGTAAGATATATCATTCAGTGATAAGCACAGTTTTTAGTATACATGCCATTCCATTCACATTGATCAAAAAGCAGCAAAGTGAATTTCATTATTTTACCACTTAACATTGTTTAATTCAGAAAGTAAAATATCCTTTATAGGTATGTCGTTCCAATTGCAACACTCAAAAATGTTTTTAAGGTATATACTTTATTAGCAGAATTGTTAAATTTATGACTTTTGTAACATCTATAAATGTTAAATGTGAAAAATTCATATTTCATGGGATAATTACTTTTAAAGTATTATCTTCTTTTAAGGAAATTAGAAATATGCTAACATAAACAGTCACATTGTACTATAAAATTAATATATTCATACTGTTCTTTGAAAAGTTCAATGAAAGAACCAAAAAAAAATACTTTAATTAAATTTTATAAACATGTGTTAAATACTAACCACTGCAAGTTGATGCAGGAAATGCAAGAAAGAATAATATAGCACAATAAGCCACCCTCAAATTTCTCACAACCAGTTGGGGAAAGAAAGGCACAAACAATACTAAAAATAATGCCAGAAAGACTACAATAAATGCCACAATGGAACTTCAGTGATCATAACCCTCCTCTTTTAAGCAATTTAGTCTTTTATTTATACAATTTTCTATCAAAATGTGCTTTTACTTTTGCAGCACTTTTCGGCAGTCCTCAAAGATTTTTGCTTCATTACAAATTAAACAGTAATTGTAACCTACTCTTGGAGTAATTTAGGTTATTTTTATATCATCTTGTGGTCTTCTTACCCTTTTGAGTTTTAAAGTAAATTTAGGATAAAACCATACTTTACAACCCTTGGGGTATAGGACCTTCTACCATCTCTGTAAATTCTAAGACTTATTTCCTTACGAGTCTCTCTTTCTGTTTTTATGGCCCAGCGAACCATTTAATTTTCCTCACACTCACCACTCCTCTTCAAACCAAACCAACAAATACACATTTTCAATACAACTCAATTCTATCATTTGCTTGCTGTCTTCCAAAAGAAACTCACTCACACCAATCACATCATGGTTGTATTTTTGCTGAAAATGATTAGGTTCACAGTGAGAGTAGGATCTAAATCAGGGTTTCTGCTGTTGTCCATTATCTTACTGGTCCCCTCAACTTTCTCTTGGGGTTACTTTGCTCACTCTAACAGTTAGGATTAAATTCAAGTGCACGTAACGGAAAACCCAAAAGAGAAGTGATTTTTACCTCTTTTTCACATACAAAAAATAGAAATCATCTGTCTCTAATGAGAGTGTTGGCTTAGCGCTAGTGAGGAAACGAGTTCCCTTCCAAATTCCTCTCCCAGCATACATGGAACATATGTTTTAACCTCAAAGTCACATGGAGCTCCAAGGAGAAAAATGGCTGCTAGAGCTCCAGAGAGCTGGAAGGTGGGGCAGGGGGTGGGAGGAAGAAGATGAAGTGGAAGGGCAAAGAGCATCTTTTGCCTGTCCCCCTTTTAAGCAGTCTTTTCACTTGTCCCACACACTGATGTCCAAACTGAGACAATGGTTACACATCAGCTAGAAAGGACTACTAGGCTTGCAGTCTTTTATATGGATACATTACTGCTCTGAATAAAATTAGATTCTAAGGAATACTGAAATGTAACTAGTCCATCCTATCTATCATCTTCTTATAATAGAAAGGGTTAGTAAATAGAAAAGGATAGAAAGCATATGACAGAGATAGAATGGAAGAATTTTTGTGACCAACAGAAAAAGATGAAGTAAAGTAAATATGATCCTTGGAGAATAGCACTTCAGTGTAAAAAGAACTGACCAAGGGATAAAGACGAAGAGAGCAGGATAAAAACAAAAGGCAATCATTTATTTACTTGCCTACTATACATAAAAAACTACACTAGGTTACAGAGTATATAATGGCCAACAAGAGAGATACAATTCCTGCCTTCACGGAATTCATCTTCTAGTGGATACTCTGAGAACAGTACAATCACAATGACTCTAAATAGTTGATTGGAGGACCAGACATAGAATAAAATGGCCCTTGATGCATGTATTATCTAAGACAAAGCAAAATGAATTTTCAAAGTCTCACTAAAACTTTAGGGAAGGAAAAGACTTTTTTTTTTGAATTTTTGAATTTTATTTATTTTTTATACAGCAGGTTCTTATTAGTTATCTATTTTATACACATCAGTGTATACAGGTCAATCCCAATCGCCCAATTCATCACATCACCATCCCCACCCCACCACGGCTCTCCCCACTTGGTGTCCATATGTTTGTTCTCAACATCTGTGTCTCAACTTCCGCCCTGCAAACCGGTTCATCTGTACCATTTTTCTATGTTCCACATACATGCGTTAATATATGATATTTGTTTTTCTCTTTCTGACTTACTTCACTCTGTATGACAGTCTCTAGATCCATCAACATCTCAACAAATGACCAAATTTCTTTCCTTTTTATGGCTGAGTAATATTACACTGTATATATGTACCACATCTTCTTTACCCAATCATCTGTCGATGGGCATTTAGGTTGCTTCCATGACCTGGCTATTGTAAATAGTGCTGCAATGAACATTGGGGTGCATGTGTCTTTTTGAATTATGGCTTTCTCTGGGTATATGCCCAGTAGTGGGATTGCTGGATCATATGGTAATTCTGTTTTTAGTTTTTTAAGAAAACTCCATACTGTTCTCCATAGTGGCTGTGTCAATTTACTTTCCCACCAACAGTGCAAGTGGGTTCCCTTTTCTCCACACCCTCTCCAGCATTTGTTGTTTGTAGATTTTCTGATGATGCCCATTCTAACTGGTGTGAGGTGATACCTCATTGTAGTTTTGATTTGCATTTCTCTAATGATTGGTAATGTTGAGCATCTTTTCATGTGTTTGTTGGCAGTCTGTATATCTTCTTTGGAAAAATGTCTGTTTACCTCTTCTGCCCATTATACTGTTCTCCATAGTGGCTGTATCAATTTACATTCCCACCAACAGTGGAAGAGGGTTCCCTTTTCTCCACACCCTCTCCAGCATTTGTTGTTTGTATATTTTCTGATGATGCCCATTCTAACAGGTGTGAGGTGATACCTCATTTTAGTTTTGATTTGCATTTCTCTAATAATTAGTGATGTTGAGCAGCTTTTCATGTGCTTCTTGGTCAACTGCATGTCTTCTTTGGAGAAATGTCTATTTAGGTCTTCTGCCCATTTTTGGATTGCGTTGCTTGTTTCTTTAATTTGAGCTGCATGAGCTGCTGTTATTTTAGAGATTAATCCTTTGTCCGTTGATTGATTTGCAAATATTTTCTCCCATTGTGAGGGTTGTATTTTCATCTTGTTTATGGTTTCGTTTACTGTGCAAAAGCTTTTAAGTTTCATTAGGTCCCATTTGTATATTTTTCTTTTTATTTCCATTACTCTAGGAGGTGAATCAAAAAAGATCTTGCTGTGATTTCTTGATTACTGTAGCTTTGTAGTATAGTCTGAAGTCAGGGAGTCTGATTCCTCCAGCTCTGTTTTTTTCCCTCAAGACTGCTTTGGCTATTCGGGGTCTTTTGTGTCTCCATACAAATTTTAAGATTTTTTGTTCTAGTTCCGTTAAAAAATGCCATTGGTAATTTGATAGGGATTGCATTGAATCTGTACACTGCTTTGGGTAGTATAGTCATTTTCACAATATCGATTCTTCCAATCCAAGAACATGGTATATCTCTCCATCTGTGTGTATCATCTTTAATTTTTTTCATCAGTGTCTTATTGTTTTCTGCATACAGGTCTTCGGTCTCCCTAGGTAGGTTTATTCCTAGGTATTTTATTCTTTTTGTTGCAATGGTAAATGGTAGTGCTTACTTAATTTCACTTTCAGAGGTATCATCATTAGTGTACAGGAATGCAACAGATTTCTGTGCATTAATTTTGTATCCTGCAACTTTACCAAATTCATTCATTAGCTCTAGTAGATTTCTGGTGACATTTTTAGGATTCTCTAAGTATAGTATCATGTCATCTGCAAACACTAACAGTTTTACTTCTTCTTTTCCAATTTGTATTCCTTTTATTTCTTTTTCTTCTCTGATTGCTGTGGCTAGGACTTCCAAAGTTATGTTGAATAAAAGTGGCAAGAGTGGACATCCTTGTCTTGTTCCTGATCTTAAATTCTTTCAGTTTTTCACCATTGAGAATGATGTTTGCTGTGGGTTTGTCGTATATGGCCTTTATTATGTTGAGGTAGGTTCCCTCTATGCCCACTTTCTGAAGAGTTTTTATCATAAATGGGGGTGTTACATTTTGTCAAAAGCTTTTTCAGCACCTATTGAGATGATCATATGGTTTTTCTTCTTCAATTTGTTAATATGGTGTATCACATTGATTGTAGTCTCTTAGGATGCTTTGTATTTCTGCAGTGTCTGCTGTAACTTCTCCCTTTTCATTTCTAATTTTACTGATTTGAGTCCTCTCCCTATTTTTCTTGATGAGTCTGGCTAATGGTTTATCAACTTTGTTTATCTTCTCAAAGAACAAGCTTTTAGTTTCATTGATCTTTGCTATTGTTTTCTTTGTTTCTATTTCATTTATTTCTGCTCTGATCTTTATGATTTCTTTCCTTCTGCTAACTTTGGGTTTTGTTTGTTCTTCTTTCTCTAGTTTCTTTAGGTGTAAGGTTGGATTGTTTATTTGATATTTTTCTTATTTCTTGAGGTAGGCTTGTCTAGCTATAAACTTCCCTCTTAGAACTGCTCTGTTGCATCCCATAGGTTTTGGATTTTCCTGTTTTCATTGTCATTTGTCTCTAGGTATTTTTTGATTTCCTCTTGATTTCTTCAGTGATCTATTGGTTATTTAGTAACGTATTGTTTAGCCTCCATGTGTTTGTGTTTTTTACGGTTTTTTCCCTGTAATTCATTTTTAATCTCATAGCATTGTGGTCAGAAAAGATGCTTGATACAATTTCAATTTTCTTAAATATACTGAGGCTTGATCTGTGACCCAAGATGTGATCTATCCTGGAGAATGTTCCGTGCGCACTTGAGAAGAAAGTGTAATCTGCTGTTTTGGGATGGAATGTCCTATAAATATCAATTAAATCTATCTGGTCTATTGTTTCATTTAAAGCTTCAGTTTCCTTATTCACTTTCACTTTGGATGATGTGTCCACTGGTGTAAGTGAGGTGTTAAAGTCCCCCACTATTACCATGTTACTGTCAATTTCCTCTTTTATAGCTGTTAGCAGTTGCCTTATGTATTGAGGTACTCCTATTTTGGGTGCATATATATTTATAATTGTTATATGTTCTTCTTGGATTGATCCCTTGATCATTATGTAGTGTCCTTCCTTGTCTCTTGTAACATTCTTTACTTTAAAGCCTATTTTATTTGATATGAGTATTGCTACTCCAGCTTTCTTTTGAGTTCCATTTGCATGGAATATCTTTTTCCATCCTGTCACTTTCAGTCTGTATGTGTCCCTAGGTTTGAAGTGGGTCTCTTGTAGACAGCATATATATGGGTCTTGTTTTGGTATACATTCAGGAAGCTTGTGTCTTTTGTTGGAGAATTTAATGCATTCACGTTTAAGGTAATTATCAATATGTATGTTCCTATGACCATTTTCTTAATTGTTTTGGGTTTGTTTTTGTAGGTCTTTTTCTTCTCTTGTGTTTCCCACTTAGAGAATTTCCTTTAGCATTTGTTGTAGAGCTGGTTTGGTGTTGCTGAATTCTCTTAGCTTTTGTTTGTTTGTAAAGCTTTTGATTTCTCCATCAAATCTGTATGAGATCCTTGCTGGGTAATCTTGGGTGTATGTTCTTCCCTTTCATCACTTTAAATATGTCCTGCCACTCCCTTCTGGCTTGTAGAGTTTCTGCTGAGAAATCAGCTGGTAACCTTATGGGAGGTTCCCTTGTATGTTATTTGTCATTTTTCCCTTGCTGCTTTCAATAATTTTTCTTTGTCTTTAATTTTTGCCAATTTGATTACTATGTGTCTCGGCATGTTTCTCATTTGGTTTATCCTGTATGGGACTCTGTGCTTCCTGGACTTGGGTGGTTATTTCCTTTCCCATGGTAGGGAAGTTTTTGACTATAATCTTTTCAAATATTTTCTCAGATCCTTTCTCTCTCTCTCCTCCTTATGGGACCCCTACAATGCAAATGTTGTTGCGTTTAATGTTGTCCCAGAGGTCTCTTAGGCTGTCTTCATTTCTTTTCATTCTTTTTCTTTATTCTGTTCCACAGCAGTGAATTTCACCATTCTGTCTTCCAGGTCACTTATCCGTTCTTCTGCCTTAGTTATTCTGCTATTGATTGCTTCTAGTGTATTTTTCATTTCAGTTCTTGTATCGTTCATCTCTGTTTGTTTGTTGTTTAATTCTTCTAGGTCTTTGTTAAACATTTCTTGCATCTTCTCAATCTTTGCCTCCATTCTTTTTCCGAGGTTCTGGATCATGTTCACTATCATTATTCTGAATTCTTTTTCTGGAAGGTTGCCTATCTCCACTTCATTTAGCTGTTTTTCTTGGGTTTTATCTTGTTCCTTCATCTGGTACATAGTCCTCTACCTTTTCCTCTATCTTTCTGTGAATATGGTTTTTGTTCCACAGGCTGCAGGATTGTCAAGTAAAAGTCTTTAAAACTGCCAGTTAGCACCGTTTAGTAATCAGTATTAATCATTAGTATTTTAAGATATGCAAAATTTCACCTTTTTTCCTACTCCCACTTAATTTCGTTACTATTAAATTTTCTTTAACCCCAGAAATTGTAAAGGGGCTGATGGCTAAACAAAATATTATAGGGAGATGAATGGATGAGAGAGAGGAGTAAGGAGAAAAAAGTTGATATCTGCCAAGTGTGTGGAGGAAGTGGTACTTAATACATTACTGGAATGATGGGTGGAATTTCAATAGAAATGTGGACAGAAGAACATTCCTTATAGGGAAGAAGAGCATTTTTAAAAGGATTAAAGCCATTAATATCTACTGTTTTAATAAAATTTAAGTAGATCCAACAAACATAGAAAGATTCTCTCTGAGATATCTCCAAAAGCAAAAAAAAAGTTCTTCATTATTGTTGTAATTTTTCATTGTAGAGGGTTTGGAGAGGCAACACTGTGATACTAAAAAAGCACTCAAGTACATGCAAAAATGCCTAGAATTTTGTGCTGGTTCTTCCACTGATTAAGTTTAGGAATAGTAGAATAATAATGACAACCTATACTGCATACATCACAAGATTATATTAAAAAGGTTTTTTTTCAGCACTTTGAAAACTATTAAATACTACAGAAAAATAAGGTTAAGTCATTATGCTTAATCACCATCACTATACATGAGCTCAGGAAATTAAGGTTAGAGGATGATCACAATGCATTTTACACTGGAAAACTGATCCAGGAATAACTCCACAAAAATGCAGAAATAGATATTCCCATTTAGTCATAGAGGAAATGTTGTTGACCATGTTGATTTTATAGTTTATAGTTAAGTTGTAACAACAGCTACCTTTGTAGGTTTGTCAGTTTTTGTCAATTTTTAGCCAAAATTATACCATAACAGTCCCTTCTTTTAGATCAAACTGAAAGGTCCTATTCAGATCTTACTGAAAAACAGGGCCAAGGGGCAATTTAACCATGTCTCCCAGGCAGCAAAAACTGAGTCAAAAAACCTCCAATTCCTATCAGGCATCTCCATTATGGACTCTGTTCTGTGAATAAAAGTGGTTTCCTGGTCCCGCACAAGAGTTTTCCAGCCACGTTGCTAAACCAGGTGCTATTAGCTCTAGGGAACCAGAGAGAAGTTGCAAAATCAATGATAAGTTTTCAGTTTCTTACTTTCTTTCTGCCGTAGAGCTACTCATTGGTTGGTTTGAGAGTCAAATGTAAAAAGTATTGTAAAACCCCATCTTTCTGTTGATTAAAAAAAAATGTAACCTGTTAACTTCTCTACCTTTCATTGTTTTAGATTAAATACTATTGGCCCTAATACCTGCTTTAACTAGGATAGAAATTATCTTTCTTCAGTCGTTATTCACAGTGAATTAACCATTCTCCTTTATTTCTCACATTATACCTCTGGTAAATTATCATCCTAAAATATCAAATTACCATATACTAATTTTATGCTTTTAGAATCTATCAAAGATGTGGATTATATGCTCTATCTATGGCTTATTCCTTATTTGTAAAATTAAAATTTAACTGTATCAAATTAGAAGTAACATGATAGAATAGCCCCATAATTTGGGTAATTTTCTATGTGTCAGAAATTCTATTTTTGCTAAAGGACTGTCTGCTACTTTTTTTGAACCAAATTTTCTTGATTCACTTTTAAATTGCCTCTGTCAATTATGTATGATAATAACATTTCATTATTAATGATTTAAGTATGATATTCATTTTGCTATAGTTATATTGTGATATTGAATATAGGGGGGAATCACTAGAGAAATTAAGACACTGAGCTACATTGCCAAAAAATTTTCTTTTATCATCTCTGAGTATGAATTGTCGCTGGAACAAATAAAACAACTATAGATGGTTTAAGTGTAGTTCTATATTGAATCAGTAGAAACATAGAAGAATCTTGACTCTGGAATTCCTTTTTTTTTTTTTTTTTTTTTTTTTTTTTTTGTATTTGAAAGTTCTAAAGACATTTGACTTTCATTAAGACTGTAATATAATTAACTGCTTGTAGTTCTTGAAAAAGTTTTAAGTCTAATGAAGTCTGGTTACTATGCTAGTAGTAATTTTGGTCTCATTTACATTTTTTTTTTTTTTTTTTTTGCGGTACGCGGGCCTCTCATTGTCGTGGCCTCTCCTGTTGCAGAGCACAGGCTCCGGACACGCAGGCTCAGCGGCCATGGCTCACGGGACCAGCCGCTCCGTGGCATGTGGGATCTTCCCAGACCGGGGCACAAACTCGTGTCCCCTACATCGGCAGGCGGACTCTCAACCACTGCGCCACCAGGGAAGCCCTGGAATTTCTTCTTGCCTTATTATTCAATGATTCATGTTGTTTAATATTATTATATTATAAAGAAAAACACTGAAAAATAACATGAAATAATATTTTTTCTAGTTCAAATAATTTGGACTTATATAATCAATTAGCAATGATCAACGAGAACTATACAATGAGTTACCAAAAAATCTATGAATGAATCCTTGTTATTTGCTTTGTGGATATACTTAACTATATTTCCTTAAAGTAAAAAATCAAATGATTATATAGCTTGTTATACTGTTTATATTTATATCTATAGCTATAATGTAGCTGCTGAGAAAGAGGAGGGACTCTATCTACCCATCTATCTATCTATCTAGATAAAAAATTTTCCCCTGTAAAGTCTATAGCCAGGGATAAAGGCCATGAGATTAAACACAGGAAAATGGAGATTTAGTCTTCGCTCTTTTTTCTCACATACTATGTATGGTTTGAACATCCCTTAACACTTGGACTCTCACATTCCTGATTTGTAAGCAGAGATTGGATCAAATGATATATACAATCCTGCTTACCTTTGGGATTCTACAATTCCATGACATATAATTTCAAGATGTGCTCAAAGCCTTTATCCTGCACAGATAAAATTCACAAGAGTCATCTCTCTTTTCCTTTCACTTTGATCAAAGATGACTAAAACTGATAAAAGCAACTTGTTAAATTCTTCATGGGGACAAGGCATTCCATCAGTTCTGACCTACGTGTCTATCAAATACAACTTCTGATTTAACAGTCTGCCAGTTACATTCTTAACTACCAAAAAGTGCTCATGAATGAATGAAAATTTTCTAATAGTTCACTCCACCCATCCCTCTTTGTAACTTTAATCCCAATAATATATATGGGCCTTAGCAAGACTGTCCCATAACATGAACTAATTTTACAAATATTCTGAATAATGCATTTAAAGGAATGCACAGTCAACTTTTCATCAGTAGTTCATTAGAAGACTATTTTCCAAATATGAATGAATAACTTTCTTTCCCTAGATACTTATAGTTGAACTTTACTCTGTATCACAGAAAACGATTGAGAGCTCAATGATGATATTTAGTATATTAATCTTAATAGATAGCAGAGAGAGATACACAAGATAGGGAAATTGTACTGTTTATTATGTCATTTCATGCAATCAGAAAAACTACTAAAATGTAAGATAACATTATGAGAGAGAATACGTTATTTTTCAAAACCATAAATAGCATTGCTAAACAACAAAGGGGAAATGGAGGAAGTCTTATGTGAATTACATCTATAAATCCTGACAAAATTTATTCTAATTTAATCTTTCCGTATTGCTTCAAAAGGACAATCATCTATAAAAATGTTTTTTAATGAACTCTGTCTGAAATGCTTTTGAACTTTCTGACTAAAGATAAAAGTAAGTATTTTGCATGTGAAAAACTAGAGACACAACAAAGTTCTTATTTGCTAAAACTTGCCAAGAGAACAAAAATATATATCTTTGAAAGTACAGGCAGCATAATTTTACTAATATTTAAAGTAGATTATAATTATTGTGCTAAATCATGTAATATTTTTCTGATGTTTTTTAATTAATGGAAATTAGTTGAAAACAAAGCTTGGCATACATTTAAAATTATTCAGCTAGAAATACATAGTACACTAAACATAGAGTACTGTGAAAGGAAATTCCAAGCCACTTGCTTGTTATAATATAAAAATACATCAGAGCATCATGTGATAAACAGTCTATTTCTATGAGAGAGTTTCTCCTTAAAGTGTACTACCACAGATTCTCTTACTATTATGAAAATAATGATTCTAAGTCACTGTTTAAGTTTTTCCAAGCATTTTCCATTTCAAGTTATACTGTAATTTGTAACAAATATAATTTTATATAGATTTGTGTTCATACAAATGAAGAAGTTGATGACTAGAGAGAACGGATCTCTTTTTTAAAAGTTTGTGTTCAGATATTATGGTGGTTATTACAGAAAGAAAAATGTGAAGGAGAAAATGGCAGAAAAGTTAAAGCAAAATAAGTGTATCAGGGTTAAAAACACACATATGCACACACAAACAAAACAAAAATGACAAAAACAAAAAATCTTTTCTCCATCTGGCACCAGAATTCTCTTAGGAAGACAACTGCTATTGATTAGAAAAATACCTTATTAGTGGCTTAGAGTTGGGAAGAGAAAATTCAACAGGCATAATCATTATAAACACAGTAAAACAAACACACAGCAAATTTCAATTTGATAATATTTTGTTAAGGAATTTTGTGTCTGTGTTCTTGAGGGAACCAATTTGTAGTTTTCTTATAATCGGATATAACTGCATGGCTTTGTTATCCAGGATATGCTGGATATCATTAAAAAATAAATAATATTCCCATCTTTTCCATTTTCTTGAAAAGTTTCTATAGGATCACTATTTTTTATTCCTTAAATGTTTATGCCTGATATTTTTTTCTCAGATTTTTTCTTTTACAATTTCTTTAGTAAATATACAACTGAACTAATCAGATTAACTGTTTCTTCTCAAGACAGTTTTGTTAGTGTATGTCTTTCAAAAAAATTGTCCATTTTATCTAAGCTGTCAATTTCTTTCGCATAAAGTTTTTCCCAATAATTATATTACTATCCCTTTAATGTGTGAAGAATACGGAAGGTGTGAACTTTTAAATTTCTGATGTTACATACTATTTTTTTGTTAATTCAGATTTTAAAATTTTTATTGCCACTATATAAATATATGTTTAGGTTTTGTTATCCACATCCTTTGTAACATTTCAATGTGTGTTGTTTCTTTATCTTGATGAGTCTACCTAAAGGTTTATCAGTCTGATTAACTTTTTAAAATATCTACTTTTTTGTTTCATTATTCACTCTGTTTTGCTCCATTGAGTTTAAACCTTTTTTCCTTTCTAATGTAAACATTAAAAACGGCTGATTAAGTCTCCTGGACTTCAGACAATACTACAAAGCTACAGTAATAAAGACAGAAAAGTACTGGCACAAAAACAGAAATATAGATCAATGGAACAGGATAGAAAGCACAGAGATAAACCCATACATATGGTCAACTTATCTTTGATAAAGAAGGCAAGAATATACAATGGAGAAAAGACAGCCTCTTCAATAA
>NC_041220.1:18137261-18162241 GCF_002837175.3 Physeter macrocephalus
AAAAAAAAACAAAAAACCCAATCCAAAAATGGGAAGAAGACCAAAATAGACATTTCTCCAAAGAAGATATACAGATTGCCAACAAACACATGAAAGGATGCTCAACATCATTAATCATTAGAGAAGTACAAATGAGATATCAATACAGTGAAATATATTGAGATATACAAGAAACACAAGAAATACAATGAGATATCACCTCACACCAGTCAGAATGGCCATGATCAAAAAATGTACAGACAATAAATTCGGAAGAGGGTGTGGAGAAAAGGGAACCCACTTGCACTGTTGGTGGGAATGTAAATTGATACAGCCATTATGGAGAACAGTACAGAGGTTCCTTAAAAAACTAAAAATAGAACTATCATATGACCCAGCAATCCCACTACTGGGCATGTACCCTGAGAAAACCATAATTCAAAAACAGCCATGTACCACAATGTTCACTGCAGCTCTATTTACAATAGCCAGGACATGGAAGCAACCTAAGTGTCCATCGACAGATGAATGGATAAAGAACATGTGGCACATATATACAATGAAATATTACTCAGCCAAAAAAAGAAATGAAATTGAGTTATTTGTAGTGAGGTGGATGGACCTAGAGTCGGTCATACAGAGTGAAGCTCTGTAAGTGTAGCCAAGACATGGAAGCAACCTAACTGTCCACTGACAGAGGAATGGGTAAAGAAGATGTGGTACATACAAACAATGGAATATTACTCAGCCATAAAAAGAATGAAATAATGCCATTTACAGCAACATGGATGGACCTAGAGATTATCATATAAGTTAAGTAAGTCAGACAGAGAAAGACAAAAATCATATGATATTGCTTATATGTGGAATCTAAAAAAATTCTACAAATGAAATATTATAAAACATCACTCACAGACAAAGGAAACAAACTCTTTGGTTACCAAAGGGGAAAGGAGGTGGGACGCATAAGTTAGGAGTTTGGAATTAACATATACACACTATAATATATAGAATAGATAACCAACAAGAACCTACTGTATAGCACAGGGAAGTATAATCAATATCTTATAATAACCTTTAATGAAAAATAATCTGAAAAAGAATAGATATATATATATATGTATATGACTGAATCACTTTGCTGTATACCTGAAACTAACACAAAATGGTAAACCAACTATACTTCAGTAAAAAAATAAATAAATAAAATAAAAACCTAAAAAAATAAAATGTGTCACATCTAAAAGTAAAACATTCATATATCAATTATCTTAATTCTGATGCTAATTAAAATATAATGAAAAAGATATAACTCACTCATCATTCACAATATACAGTTGTTTCATCAACTAAAACATACAAATTTCCAAAGCCGAAGAACAAAAAATTATCTCTAGACCACTGGGTTTCCATTAACTAGGGAAAATCAGTTTACAATTGTTATACTCCTTTATTTAATCCACATTCTGCACCATCACTACATCTGTCAGTGATCAACTGTTAGCACCATATATTCACTATATTCAAATTTTATTAATTTTCAAATTCTCAAAATATGGATGATTATATAAGAACTATTATATAAAACTAAAATGAAGTCTCACAATTTTCTGGTAAATGGATGGAAATTTTTACAGTTTTTTAAAGGATTTTTAACTGTCATAATTCTTTAATGAGTTTTTCTTTTAAACCCCTATGAATAAAGATTAATGTGTAAAATGTTAGCCAATCCATGACTCCCTGTACAAAACAGGCTAGGTCTCTTCCCATTACACTAAGATAGTAGACTGAAACGACAGCAGCTTATTTTTTTTCTAACTCCTTCCTTCCAAATCTCCCTTCTTGTTAGTCTTCTCTTACCTCTAAATATGTAAAAACTTAACGTCACTAGAGAAATGATTGCCCATTTGGTTTCTATAACTCCCACTAGAGTGTCAACCCCATGTACACAGGGGTCTTGTCTACTTTTGCTCATCATTATCGTCCAGCATCTAACAGGGCACATCAGGAATAAACCGTTCAATGCATTTGTGGGATAAATAAATGAATTAATTGATTAACTAACTAAAATTAATAAGTCAGCCTCTGTCTCTCCCTCTCCCCCTCTCTTTCTCTCTCTCTGTCTTTCTCCCAAATAAAAGCAGTTATGGGGGAAAAAAGTAAAATTTCCCTCTAAATTCCCTTTTCTCTTGGAAAACTGAAAATTCTCTCTAAAAAATTACCAAAAATAAAACAAAACAAAATAAAAATTTATCATCCAGGCAGTTTGGTTAAATAAGCTATTCTGCAGACTTTGAGAAAATATCTATTTTATACAAGATTCTTAAGATGCAAGCCAAAGAATGAAGAGATCCATTTTTGTTTTCTCATCTCTAATTCCTACAGTTTTCTGACTAAGTGTGTAAAATGTTCCACAGAAATGGGTTTGGGACAGATAATTACAGAAATACACAAAGAGTATTGATTACTGGAGGTCCTCAGAGATGCAGCTCTCACTTGGATGCAGGCTGATTTTAAATAGCTTTTAGGTTAAATAAACTTCTCCCTCTGAAGCTCCTGACAGATAGTAGGAAGTGACTGGGATTACAGAGGATGTTTACAACCTAAACTTTGGAGAATATGACTGCATTTTTATCTCTACAGCATGGAAATTAAAGTGACAATGTAAACCAAGACATTAGGGAACTGAGATTCTTAATGAATGAAAGCTTCCAAGTTTGCTTTTTGTTTTAACATATACTTCTAAATACATTCTATACTGCTATGTGTTGCTCTACATTGCTTGACCCTATTATGTTTCACTTGGATACAAATATCACTAACTCATCCACAGTATGATATATTTTTTGCTGGATTTCAGAAAGTGATGATTTATATTGCATTCCCCAGACTCCAGCACAGTCTCCCTTATGACTCAATTGTTTGTACCTGGAGAAAGCTTAGTGAAAGCAAAAGGTAAGATCTATTGTGCTCAAGGAACTGAATTTTCATCTACGTAAAGGAGCTGAACTTCAATGGAATTTAGCTGGTGATTTGGGGCTTATTAACACCAGACTTTTAAAATGCGCTAGATTTCCTAAGCAGCTAGATTTCCCTAGGCCCACTGCTGCAGAAATTGTATTATCTAATTTTTTTTTTGCTTCATTGATGTATAATTAACAAATTAAAATTATATATTTAAGGTGTACAACATGATAGTTTGATATATGTATACATTGTGAAATGATTACCACAATCAAACTAATTAGTACATTCATAGTTACTTTTTTTGTGAGAACATTTAAGATTTACTGTCAGCAAATTTCAAGTATATAATACAGATTATTAAATATAGTCACCATGCTGTCAACACATTAGATCCTCTGAACTTATTCACCTTATAACTGAAAGTTTGTATCCTTTGACCATCCTCTCCCCTTTCTGCTCAACCCCATCCTCTGACAACCAACATTCTGCAGTTTGGTTCTATGAGTTCAACTTTTTTAGATTCCACATATAAGTGACATCATACAGTACTTGCCTTTCACTGTCTGGTTTATTTGACTTAGCATAACGTCCTCAAGTTCCATCCATGTTGTGCAAATGTCAGAATTTCCTTCTTTTTTATGGTTGAATAATATTCTATTGTGTATATGTAGATAACATTTTCTTTATCCATTCATCTGTCAATGGACACTTAGGTTGTTTCAACATCTGGCTATTGCGAATAATGTTGCAATGAACATGGAAGTACAGATATCTCTTTGAGACACTGATTTCATTTCCTTTGGATATGTACCCTGTAGTGGTATTACTGGATAGTATTATAGTTCTATTTTTAGGTTTTTGAGAAACCTCCATAATGCCTATACCAATTTACATTCCCACCAACAGTGCACAAAGGTTCCCATTTTTCCACACCATACCCAACATTTGTTATCACTTGTCCTTTGATAATGGCCATTCTAATAGGCATGAGGTGATATCTCACTGTGGTTTTGATTTGCATTTCCCTGATGATTAGTGATAGTCAGCATCTTTTCATGTACCCATTGGCCATTTCTGTATCTTCTTTTGAGAAATGTCTATCCAGGTCCTTTTCCCATTTTTAAATTGGGTTGTTAGGGGGTTTTTTTGCTATTGAGCTATAGGAACTCCTTACACATTTTGGATACTAACCCCTTAACAGATATATGGTTTGCAAATATTTTCTCCCATTCCATAGGTTGTCTTTTCATTTTGTTGACTGTTTCTTCTGCTGTGCAGGGCATTTTAGTTTTATATAATCCCACTTATTTATTTTTCCTTTTATTGCCTGTGCTTTTGGTGTCATATTCAAAAAGTCATTGCCAAGACCAATGTAATAAAACTTTTTCTCCATGTTTTCCTCTAGGATTTTAGGGTTTCAGGTATTTTTTTGAAGTCTTTAATCCATTTTTAATTTTGTGTATGGTGTGAGATATTGGTCCCGTTTCATTCTTTTGCATGTGAATATCCAGTTTGCTAATACCATTTATTGAAAAGATGATCCTTTCCCCATTGTGTATTGTTGGCACCCTTATCACAGATTATTTATCAAGATATGTGTGGGTTTATTTCTGGGCTCTCTATTCTGTTCCATTGGTCTATGCATCTGTTTTTATGCCAGTACCATACTATCTTTTTTTTATTACTATAGCTTTGTAATGTAGTTTAAAACCAGGAAGTATGATGCCTATAGTTTTGTTCTTCTTTCTCAGGATTGCTTTGGCTGTTCAGGGTTGCCAGGGGCTGCATACAAACCTTAGAATTGTTTTCTCTATTTCCCTAAAAATGACATTAAAATGTTGATAGGGATTACACTGATAGAATGTTTTGGGTAGTATGGACATTTTCATAATATTAACTCTTCTGATCCAAGAACACATGATATCTTTGCACATATTAGTGTCTTCTTCAACTTCTGTCATCAATGTCTTATAGTCTTCGGCGTACAGTTTTTTCACCTCAATGGTTAAATTAATTCTTAAGTATTCTATTATTTTTAATGTTATTGTAAATGAGATTTTTCTCTTAATTTCTTTTTAAAATAGTTACTTGTTTAATTTTTAAAGTAATTTTTCAGGGCTTACAGGTTCACCACACATCCTAGACTGTGTACTTTCTTCCACCATACTCATTGTTTTAAGAAAGAAAGGAAAAGTTACAAATATAATGAATGTAAAGAGATAGAAATGGATGCAGAGATAAAATTCAGAAAGAACAAGTAAGGTATTTCTCCCTATCTTTTCGGTTTATTTTATATGAAGAGATTTCTGCCCTTTTCAGAGGTCTCATTTCAGAATAAAAAAATACTGCCAATTGTATTAGTTTTCTGTTGCTGAAGTAACAAATTACCACAAATTTGATGGCTTAAAATAACACAAACTTATTATCCCAAAGTTCTTTAGGTCAGAAGTCTGGTGGGGTTGGCTTCTTTCTCTGCCTCTGTCTCACAAGGCCAAAATAAAAGTGTCTGCAGGGCTGTGGCCCTTTCTGAAGGCTCTAGGGGAGAATATGTTTTAAGAAACATTCAGATTTCTGCCAAAATTCAGTTGTATACAGATGTAGGAGTCTCCATTTCCCTGCTGGCTCATGCCTAGGGGTCATTCTCAATTCCTTGAGGCTGCTTGATTTGTTTAAGGCCCCTCTCCTCCATCTTCAACATCAGCAAGGGACAGTGGGATTCATCTCAGATTTTAACTCTCTCCTCTTCCTACTATACCTCTCACTGATTCTTCTGCCTTCCTCTTCTAATTTTAAGGGCCCATGTGATTAGACTGAACTCATTTGAATAATATAAGATAATCTCACTAATTTAAAGTCACCTGATTAGCAACCTTTAATTACCTCTGTAAAATTTCTTTCCCATGTAAAATTAACATATAGTTGCAGGCACTAACCAAATAATACCTTGAGACAAATCAAAACAAAAATACAACAATCCAGAATCTATGGGATGCAGCAAAAGCAGTTCTAACAGGGAAGGTTATATACAAACTTACCTCAGGAAACCAAAAACAATCTCGAATAAACAACCTAACCCTACACCTAAAGGAGCAAGAAAAAGAATAACAACCAACCCCAAAGTTAGTAGAAGGAAAAAAATCATAATGGTCAGAGCAGAAATAAATGAAATAGAAGCTAAAAATCAATAGAAAAGATCAATAAAACTAAGACCTGGTTCTTTGAAAAGATAAACAATATTAATAAAACTTTATCCAGACTCATCAGGAATAAAAAGATAGGCCCAAATCAATAAAATCAGAAATGAAAAAGGAGAATTTACAACAGCACCATGGGAATACAAGGGATCAAAAGAGACTACTACAATCAACTATGTGCCAACCTGGAAGAAATGGACAAACTCCCAGAAATGTACAATCTTCCAAGACTAAACCAGGAAGAAATAGAAAATATGAACAGGCTAGTTACCAGCAGTGAAACTGAATCAGTAATAAAAAAAATTCCCAAAAAACAAAAGTCCAGGACCAGATGGCTTCACAGGTAAATTCTACCATTTAGAGAAGAGTTCTTCTCAAACTATTCAAAAAAAAAAATTGCAGAGGAAGGAAGACTTCCAAATTCACTCCATGAGGTCAGCACCACCCTGACACCAACACCAAAGAAATCACAAAAGAAAATTATAGGCCAATATCACTGATGAACAAAGATGTAAAAATCCTCAACAGAATACTAGCAAACTGAATCCAACAATACATTAAAAAGAACAAACACCATGATCAAGTGGGATTTATCACAGGGATGCAAGGATTTCTCAATATCCACAAATCAATCAATGTGATACACCACATTAACAAACAAGAATAAAAACCATAGGATCATCTCAATAGATGCAGAAAAGGCTTTTGATAAAAGTCAACATCCATTTATGATAAAAACTCTCCAGAAAGTGGGCACAGGGGGAACGTACCTCAACATAATAAAGACCATATATGACAAATCACAGCTAACATCATACTCAACAGTGAAAAGCTGAAAGCATTTCCTCTAAGATCAGGAACAAGATAAGCATGCCCACTCTTGACACTTATTCAACATGGTATTAGAAGTCCTAGTCACAGTAATCAGACAAGAAAAAGAAATAAAAGGAATCCAAATTGAAAAGGAAGAAATAAAGGCTATCACTGTTTGTAGATGACATGATACTCTACAAAGAAAATCCTAAAGATGCCACAAAAAAACTACTAGAGCTCATCAATAAATTCAGTAAAGTTACAGGATGCAAGATTAATATACAGAAATCTGTTGCATTTCTATACAGAAAAACCAAACTGACAAAAAGAGAAATTAAGTAAATGATCCCATGTACAATCACATGAAAAAGAATAAAATAACTAGGAATAACCTTACCTAAGGAGGTAAAAGACCCGTACACGGAAAACAATTAGACACTGATGAAAGAAACTGAAGATGACACAAACAGATGGAAAGACATATCACGTTCATGGATTGAAAGAATTAATATTATTAAAATGACCATACTATCCAACGCAATCTACAGATTCAGTGCAATCCCTATCAAAATACCAATGGCATTTTTCACAGAACTAGAAAAAATAATTTTAAAATTTGTATGGAGGGGACTTCCCTGGTGTTCCAGTGGTTAAGACTCTGTGCTTCCACTTCAGGAGGCAGAGGTTCCATCCCTGATCAGGGAACTAGGATCCCGAATGCCACACAATGCAGCCAAAAAATTAAAAAAAATTTATATACACATACAAAAGATCCTGAATGCTCAAAACATTCTTGAGAAAGAAGAACAAAGCTGGAGGAATCATGCTCCCTGATGTCAGACTACACTACAAAGCTATAGTAATCAAAGCAGTATGGTACTGGCACCAAAAAAGACACATAGGTCAATGGAAGAGAACAGAGAGCCCAGAAATAAACCCATGCACTTATGATCAATTAATCTACAACAAAGGAGGCAAGAATATACAATAGAGAAAAGACAGTCTCTTCAATAAGTGGTGCTGGGAAACCTGGACAGCTACATGTAAAAGAATGAAACTAGAACACTTTCTAACACCATACACAAAATAAACTCAAAATAGATTAAAGACCTAAATGTAAGACCTGAAATCATAAAACTCCTAGAAGAAAACATAGGCAGAACACTCTTTGACATAAATCACAGCAATATTTCTTTAGATCTGTCTCCTAAAACAAAGAGAACAAAAGCAAAAATAAACAAATGGGCCCTAATTAAACTTAAAAGCTTTTGCACAGCAAAGGAAACCATCAACAAAACAAAAAGACAACCTACTGAATAGGGGAAAATATTTGTAAATGATATGATTGATAAGGGGTTAATATCCAAAATATATAAACAGCACATACAACTCAACATCAAAAAATAAAACAACCTGATTTAAAAATGTGCAGAAGAATTGAATAGACATTTCTCCAAAGAAGACATACAGATGGCCAATAGGCACATGAAAAGATACTAAACATCATTAATCATCAGAGAAATACAAATGAAAACAACAAGATATTACCTCACACCTGTCGGAACAACTATCCTCAAAAGTCCACAAGTAAGTGTTGGTGAGGATGTGGCAAAAAGGAAACCCTTGTGCACTGTTGGTGGGGAAGTCAGTTGGTGCAGGCACTATGGAGAACAGTATGGAGGGTCCTCACAAACCTAAAAATAGAACTTCTATATGATCCAGCAATCCCATTCGTGGGTATACATCCAAAGAAAACAAAAACATTAGAAAAGATACATGCACCTCAATGTTCATAGCAGCATTACTTATAACAGCCAAGATATAGAAGCAAGCTAAATGTCCATTAACAGAGGAATGGATAAGATGTGGTATACATACACACATGTGCACAATGGAATACTACTCAGCCATAAGAAAGAAAGAAATTTTGCCATTTGCAACAACATATATGGATTTGGAGGGTATTATGCTAAGTGAAATAAGTCATGGAATCTAAAAAATAAAACAAACCAGTGAATATAACAAAAAAGAAACAGACTCACAGACACAGAGAACAAACTAGTGGTTACCAGTGGGGAGAAAAAACAGAGGAGGGGTGAGACAGGGGGAGGGGATTAAGACATACAAACTGCTATGTAGAAAATAAATAATCTACATGGATATATTGTACAGCACAGGAAATATAGCCAATATTTTGTAATAACTATAAATGGAGAATAACCTTTAAAAATTGTGAATCACTATGTTGTACACCTGAAACTTATATAATATAGTAAATTGAATACACCACAATAAAAAAAAAGTAAAAGACAATCTGATAAAAAAAATATTCACAGGCTCTTAGGTTAAGGGATAGGTATCTTGGAGGGGTGAGGCTGAGGGGTAGGAAGGCATTATTCCATCTACAAAACCTAAGATTTATATTATTAGTTATTCAGCATTCATAATATTCAAAACGTAGCAGCTACTCAAATTCTACCAAACTTTGCACACTCTCTAAGTAATTTTGAACTACAGTTTATGCTCCTACTCTAAAAAAAAACAAAGCAGTTCTCTGAAGGTTTGTTTTCATTATTTCTTACTGACATAAGTTCACTTCAATTTGTATTTAATAAAACCTTGTGGTTGAGGTATGAGAACTGTTCTGAAAAGGTGCACTGAGATGGAAAACTGTCTTTCTGAACCTTTTCCTACACTAAAAGAAATTCACAGTATAGTTCCAACAGATAGGAATTGTTACAATCTCTGAAAGCATGTACACTGCAATGAATTTAATGTAATCTTTACAAAATACCTCGACTGGAAAACACAGTTCAGTAGGCCATGCTGAACAATGAATTTCATTTATAGAGAACTAAAATGGTTAACAGTAAAACTATGATCTCTACTCCATACACTATACTGATGTTATGATTTTACATAACACCATTTTTCTGCCTAGTACTGAATGCAATTTTAAAGTTGTCAAAGGCAAAAATACTTTAGAATACAAATAATTTCTATGAAATATAGTTTACATCACACTGAAGCCTCAAGCAGATAGTTTTCCTTTCAAATTTTTTATTAATATAGTTACCTTTTAAATAAAAACAGACATTTATGAAAAATATGAATAGAGGTAGAAATAACTTCTCAGACTGTAGAACAAAAATATAAATACATGGTTTGAATGGTAGAATGAAAGCTTTTGCTACATTAGGCTGGAAAAGGGCCAAATTATGGTCAAAGAACTTACAACAAAGATATAAAGAGTTAGAAGATACTAAAAGAAAAAGTGATCTAGAGGCTTGACATTGCAACATTAGCTAGCAAAAAATAAAAATAAGAAAGCTGGGGAGGCAATATGAGAAGAAATAATTGCTGGGAATTTCTGAGAATGAGAGAAAAGCATATGAACTCAAACTGAGAGGGCTCAGCTACATCCAAACAGAATAAAACAAAACCTTCATATCTATTCAAATTAATGAAAATTGAGGACAAAGAAAAATTCCTGAATGATTACAACAAAAGGAAAAAATTACATTAACAGAGAAATTCTGAATACTGGCATGAGAAGACCACCAAGCAATGTGAAAGATAAAGAGATCTCAAAAACAGGTAGAGAAGACAGATTACCTATAAAATGATGACAATTAATTTGAAGACTGAATTGTCAGCAGTGGCAATGGAAGTTTGAGGTTAGTAGGACACCTTAAAGTGCTAAGAGAAATTAAATATCAAATGAAATGATACAGCCAGCAAAACTATATTGCCACTGTAAGGATGGAATTAAGATTTTATTTTTATTTTTTTTAAGTTATGTTTATGTGAGATGGGTCTCTATTTTTTTAAAAATTTTATTTTTATTTTTGGCTGCATTGGGTCTTTGTTGCTGCGCGCAGGCTTTCTCTGGTTGCGACGAGCGGGGGCTACTCTTCGTTGCGGTGCGAGGGCTTCTCATTGCGGTGGCTTCTCTTTTATATGTTTTTTAAAGTTAATTTGTTCAAAAGTAAGCTCCTAATAATCTTTCCGAAATCATCATCTCTTACATTTGTTTTCATCTCAGTTAATGGTAAGTCTCCCCTGACAGTTGTTTGGACCTAAAATCTCTGTCATCCTTAGCTTCTCCCTTCTCTCCCATCCTACATCGGAACCAATGGCATATCCTATCAGCAAGCTTTACCTTCAAAAAACGCCTAGACTGTGACACTTCTCACCACCCTCTCTGCCAATACTCTGCTCCAAGCTACCATCATCTTTCACTGGTATGGCAATAACCTATTAATTTTTTCTACTTTTGCTCCTCTCCAGTCTATAATATACAAAGTGAACCTGCTAAAACAGATCATATCAATTGTCATTTCAAAACCCTCTAATAGCCTTCCATCTCACTGTGAAGCATGACCTATTGAGCCATGTGTCACCAAGATGCACATTAATCTCTGGGCACATGTACTAATCTCCAAATCATTCTTTCTGCTATAGCCTTACTGGTTTCCTTGCTGTATCTTGAACTTGCCAGGCCCTCTTGTAGAATCCGTTCCTTTTGTCTGCAATGTTTTTTCATTACATACCTTCATATTCCCTCAGTTCTTTTGGTTTTGATTCAAAAGTCACCTTCCCAGTAAGGCGTTCCTTCACCCCCCCTAAATAAAATTCCGTATTTCATTTTTCTGCTTTATTTTTTCTACTACACAATGTAAAATACTACATACAGTTGTATTTTATGTTTTATCTTGCTTATTGCCTGTCTCCCTTCCTAGAGTTTTAGCTCCATGAGAGCAGAGATTTTTCCACATATTATTTTATGCCCAGCACATAATATGTACCAGTTTGAATGAACAAATAAGTGTTTATCACTAAAAGTCTATAACTAAAGGGATTTCTAAAAGATATACTTCAAGAAAAAGGAAAAGGACCCTAGAAGTAATGTCTGAGATGGAAAAAAAACTAAAGAAAATAATAAATATTGGTGAATCTAAACAGCAACTTATTGCATAAGATGATGTGTAAGGTTAAAGCAAAGTAAACAAAGCTGAAGCATTGTTTGGGAGAACAAAGATCTTGATGAAATATAAATTTTATTAAGTAAATGTGCATGTAGTAACACTGAGGGTATTTTCTAAAAACGCAAGAATATATAGGATCCAAACCAGTAAAGCAAACAGATGAACTAGGGGTGGGGGTAGAAAAGAGTATGAAGACCCTGAATCATTTCAAAAACAAACAAAAAAAAGCAAGCAAGAAAGAAAACAAAGAGATACAGAAAAGTGGAAAACAACATAAAATAGCAATTTTACAACCTGGTTATCAAAATAAAATCCACCTAGTTCCTGAATATGTTAGTAACAAAAGTGAACCACTAAAAACATATGGTCAGGGCTTCCCTGGTGGCACAGTGGTTGAGAGTCCACCTGCTGATGCAGGGGACACGGGTTTGTGCCCCGGTCCGGGAAGATCCCACATGCCGTGGGGCGGCTGGGCCCGTGAGCCATGGCCGCTGAGCCTGCGCGTCCAGAGCCTGTGCTCCACAACGGGAGAGGCCACAACAGTGAGAGGCCCGCATACCGCAAAACAAACAAACAAACATATGGTCAGAGAATAGTTGAAAGTAAAAGAATTAAGAATGATATACCAGACAAATCCTAATAACAACAACAACAAAAAAAACAGTTTGGCATAGCTAAAATGCATGAGTAGAGATCAAGAGGTTCATTATAACATGATAAAAGGTTCAGTTAAACAGAAAGCTATAATTTGTAGTTACCTAATAGTACTGATTCAAAAATTATTATGTAACATTTAAACAGACCATGAGGAGTAATTGTAAAATATATCCCTACAGTGGGAATTTTTGGCACACCACTCAAAGTAATTAATACATTAATCAAGATATAAAAGATATGAAAAACTTCATTAATAAGCTTGATCTAGCTGATATCGGTAGAGCATTATATCCAACTACTGGCAAATGCATATTATTTTTAAATGTATATGGAATATTTACAAAAGTAGTAAGTATTCAGCTATAAATCAAGCCTTAAGAGATTTCAACAAATGAGCAGCAGGTAGATCAAATTTCTTTTTTTAAAAAAATATCTTTATTGGAGTATAATTGCTTTACAATGGTGTGTTAGTTTCTGCTATATAGTAAAGTGAATCAGCTATACATATACATATATCCCCATAACTCCTCGCTCTTGCGTCTCCCAGATCAAATTTCTTAACTACAAAATTTTAAATTCAGTTAATAATCAATTGCCAAAAAACTGTATGATTATTAATAAGGCTACAAACATTTGGAAAATTTAAACACAATCTTAAAAAACTTATAGGTCAAAGAAGATATCATAATGTAAATTAGGATATATTTAGAACTGAATGATACTGAAAACACTATAAACAAAGAAGCATAAATAAGTAAATAAATAAATACTATGTTTAAGCCACTGAGATTTTGAAACTGTTTGTTTATACATAGAGCAATAACTGGTTAGAAACTTCCCAAATCTTTTTTCTTGAAGCCAGAAAGGAACAAACAAATGTTAACAAAGACTGATATGAAAAATTCAAGACAATTACAGGGTAACCTCACTCATAAATATATGTGCAACATCCACTGAGATAAGATCATAGATCTAATTGTGAAAAGCCAAACAATAAAACTTCTATAAAAATTATTTAAGAACTATGATAAGGAAAGAATTTTTAAACAGGATGCTAAAAGCAATAACTGTAAGGAAAGATGAATCAATTTGATGTTAAAATTAAGAAGTTATGTTCATCAATAGAAATCATTAAGAAAGAAAGCAGAAGTCTAATCACAGGAGACATATTTACAGTATGTATAACTATAAAATATATCCATAATATATCAAGAACTACTAAAAATCAATAATAAAATAATCTAAAAGATAAATAGGCAAGAGGCATTAAAAGGCAGTTTACAACAGGCTATCCAGATAGCCAAAAAATATATGCAAAAGTATTAAACTTCATTAGCCATCAGGAAAATGCATATTAAAGACTCAGTGAAATACTCCTAAAGCAGAATGTCTAAAATGAAAAAAAAAAATGACAATACCATGTGTTGATGAGACTGTAGAGCAATTGCAACCCTAGGTATATAATTTAGAGAAATATATATTTATGTGCACTAAAAAGTATCTACAAGAATGTCTATTGTAACAGTATTCATAAAAGCACTGAGCTGGAAACAACCCAAATTTCCATCAGTAGTAAAATGGATAAAGAAATTGTGATATGTTTTATACTGCGAATGAATTAATTATTGCTACCTGCAGCAACATGGATTACAGCCTACAAATTACAAGGTTGAGTGAAAGAAGCCAGACACAAAACAGTACCCACTATATTCAATTTATACAAATTGAAACACAGTGAAAATAAACCAATGGTGTCAAAAGCCAGAATAGTGGTTACTTTGGGGCAGTGGTAGTGATTAAGAGAGAGTAAGTGGAGGAGTTAAGGATACCTGTAATGTTCTATTTCTTCATTTGATAATGGTTACATGGGTATTTCACTTTACAAAAACACAGTGAGATGGGAACTAATAATTTTGTACTTTTATATAATATTTTTTAATGTAATAAATGTTTTTATTATAAACAGTGCATGGTGTGGAGGTTATTGATTATCATTAGTAGGTAAAGACTTCATTGTCTCCTGAAATTATAAATTCAGTATTTCTGCTATTGCTTTGTAATATATTTATAATAAAAATTACATCCACGATTCCCAAAATGCTAAGAGATAGATACATTGAACCTATGCTAGCATAATTTAGCTTTACATGTAAAAAGAAGGCTTTTAAAATATGTTTTCAATATCCTAACATTTCTTAGAATTCCACATTTCATTACATTTCCTCAAAATGCAAATAACTGTAGTGAAGAATAAGGTGCACATACAATCTCAAGTTCAGACAATGAAACCTTCTAACAACATCAAATAATGTTTTAAGAGAACTGTAATGTATTCAGGTAACCAATGCTGACTCTACAAATTACGCTACAAAAAATCAATTTTATCACTTGAAATCTATTGCAATTAGAGAGCAATGCCAAGTCACTGACACACTAATGGGTTTCAAAATATTTCAAAAAGAACAAGGAAATTGCTAAGTGTTTTATTTGAAATGCAGTTCCAATAATTATAACAAATTGGTTAATATGAGCTTTCTGTAAAGCTACCATATAAAACTATCATCCCATACAGTACTGAGTTTTAATAAATTTGCAGAATCATCTAGATACACTTTATATAACAATTATCCTACACTGAACTATTTAAAATCTTTTATTATATCTTCTAATATAAAATGAGTTTATTTCTGTGTTTCAACTGTTTGAATTTTAATTTAACTTTAGAACAATAGTGTGGCATTTCCAAAGAGGATCTGCTCCACAAAATTCAACATGGCTTGCTTGAAAAGAATATTATATCTAAAATGTATTTTTCATGTATCCAACTGCAACGCTATCCTACATGGAAATGTTTAAACTTAAATTAGTAACAGAGTTTTCTAATTCCTGGAGTGTTAAATTAACATTTGTAAAATCATAATTTCTGACCAAAAAGTTGTAATAATTAGACATAAAAAGTAGAACCACTTCAAGAATATCATAGTCTTCAGTTCTCATATCTCCCCTTATTCCCTTAACTGTTTTCTTGTTAGTCAATGGCCTTTCATCCTTTGATCTTTCTAATTTCTATGATTACGTCTCCAGGTCTTAGAAGGAACATTCCTTCCCACTCCCCCCACAAACACATACATTTCTACACTTTGCTATCACTCAACCAGGTCAAGAAAATCTTATCTTCCTCCTTCCCTTCCCACCTTTCCTTCCTTCCTTCCTTCCTACACCTCTCCCCCAACCCTAATGCCTCTATCACATTATTCTCAACAAATCCCTTTCATTTTGGAAAGGTCTTTCAAGGACTAGTACAACTTGTGCCTGGTGCATTCAGATTTCTTGCAACCAGCAAGACAGAAGCTATGGTGAATATGTAAGCCAGACAGGAATCTAGGATAGTAGTTTGGGCAGTGATACAGCTGGGTACTATTCAGAATTAAAATTACAACAGATGCAGCTCATATTAATCCCCCCCCAAGTTTGTTTTTTTCTTTCTCCTTTAAGATTCACTTCATAGTGTATGCTGGGGAAGGCATCCACTTCCCCTCCATCCACTCTCAGGTTTGTAGAGGCTGAGGGATGGGACAATGGGAGTAATTTAATGAGTACAGAGCTTCAGTTTTACAAGATGAACAGAGTTCTGAAGATGAATGGTGGTAATGGTTGAAGAACATTATGAATGTATTTAATACCACTAAACTATACACTTAAAAATGGTTAAGATGATCAATTTTATATCATATGTATATTACCACAATGAAAAAAAAGAAAACCAAACCAAAGAACTTAGTAACCAGTGCACTAATGGATACTGTTCCAACCCATTAAAAACAGTACAGTTAAATTTCCGCTTGGCATCAGTATCATCCCATCCTTTGCAGCCTTTAACTCTAGAGATTATGCTTCTTTCTTTCTCAAACACAAAGTCCTTGAGGACATTTACTCCTAATAAAAACCAGTTCCATCAGTAATTTAAAAAGCGGTAAAGACTTCATGAATCAAGGTTTGTTTGTTTAGGGGGGTGGTTTGGTTTTTTAGTACAAAGAGAAATGTCTTTGCAACATCTTTATCTGTTCCCTTAGCTTCCTTAAAATCTTACCATGGTGAGAAGTGTAACAGGGCAGTGACCACAAGCACCAAGAAGGCACAACTGTGCAATCTTCATATTGCTAAGTCTTTATCATTAGTCATAAGAAAGCTTGCTAATGGTTGCCTCAAAACATATATGCATATGAACCAAGGCAACTTCTGAGTTTTACTGACTTCTTTGCCCTATTCTTTAATAGCATACGAGTTAATTCACTTTAAAGAAACATGCACTGCAGCAGAATAAACTGTATGATTTTTCATCCTCAAATCATGTTCCATTGACTTGATTCTCTGTATTACGTCAAATATTCTATTATCTTCGAATAGTTTCCAATGTCTTTCTATGATATAGATAATACTGTACTTAACTTTTATTTTCTTCATTGATTTAAGAAAAATAATGTAATTTGGATTTTCATCTGACACTGGATTTCATTCTCAAATAGCACTGATTTGTTTAATACATCAATATTTATCAGCTCATTTAAAAATAATATGTAAAGGGGCTTCCCTGGTGGCGCAGCGGTTGCGCGTCCGCCTGCCGATGCAGGGGAACCGAGTTCGCGCCCCGGTCTGGGAGGATCCCACATGCCGCGGAGCGGCTGGGTCCGTGAGCCATGGCCGCTGAGCCTGCGTGTCCGGAGCCTGTGCTCCGCAACGGGAGAGGCCACAACAGTGAGAGGCCCGCGTACCACACAAAATAATAATAATAATAATATGTAAATTTGTTTATACATTTTTAATATTTCTTTCTGCCTATTTTCCATTTCTGCCTTTAAACTCCTGGGAGCAAAAAATATGTATGTTTGTAATACTTCCTTTATATATCACAACCCTATCTGAAAAACAATTCTTAAATCCTTCAGCCATGATAATCATTATGAGTAGTCAACAGACTCCCAATTAAATGGACTGCCTCAAAATGTTATCATTTAGAGATATACTGCAAATTGCAGAAATAAAAATATAATAACGAAAATTAAGAATTTATTAAGTTGTCCAAACAGCAAATTATACACAAAAGAAAGAATTAGTGAACTGGAAGAGAAGGCTAAATAAAATACCTGCATGATACATGGGGAAACAAAAGGATAAAAAATGAAGAGATTGTAAAAGAAAACAAAAAAGGATACATTTAGGGTTTCCCTGGTGGCGCAGTGGTTGAGAGTCCACCTGCCGATGCAGGGGACACGGGTTCATGCCCCGATCCGGGAAGATCCCACATGCCGCGGAGCGGCTGGGCCCGTGAGCCACGGCCGCTGAGCCTGTGCGTCCGGAGCCTGTGGTCCGCAACGGGAGAGGCCACAACAGTGAGAGGCCCTCATACCGCAAAAAAAAAAAAATACTTTGAGTATATTTATCTTAAATGTCAAACAATGGATTTTTCTAGCAGTCATCATGCTTAGATTATTAATTTTGGACTTTCCTAGGTATATTTTGTTAAATTCCTTTCAAGGCCCAGTCCTTGGGGAAAAAAACCCAAAAATCCCTTAAAAAGAGAAATTGTTGATTAACTCATCTTACAAATATTTGATTAAACTGAATTTCCTTTTGCATTTCCAAAAACATTGTATCCAACACAGTGAAAGGCCAGAGTACGACCTTATAATATTTGTTGACTATTAAATTTCAGGTAAGTTGATAATGTCAGTGCTCCATCCAGATTTCTCAGATTCCTTTCAGTACATTTTACACACCTCCAGCTATTGTGTGCTTTTCCTTCCAGCAGCCAGCACCTATGGCTCTTTTTCAGAGGAATGCTGTCAGGAGCCCAGTTTGTCCATAAGCATAGAGATCCAGACCTGCATGGGAATTTACGTGCCCCCAGGGCAGCCCTTTATCAATGACTGATTGATATAGGAGTAGGAAAGCTTCAGCGCTTTTGCTTCTGGGTAGGACAACTTTCAGGTACAGCTTACACTGCAAGGATCCCTTTGAGATCAAGCTAAAGCTAGGTTACCCTCTGCAGGACTTTGCCTCAGACTGCATGCTTGCTGGGCTTCCAACCCTTCCAATTCTTGTTTCTCCCAATCCTTTACCAGTTGCCAAGGGAGGCAGGGGTTGGGGGAGGAAAGGACTGGGAGTTTTGGATTAGCAGATGCAAACTATTACATATAGGATGGATAAAGAACAAGGTACTTTATATACTTAAAGTACCGTGTATATCACAGGGAACTATATTCAATATCCTGTGATGAACCATAATGGAAAAGAATATGAGAAAGAATTTATAACTGAATCACTTTGCTGTACAGTAGAAATTAACACAACATTGTAAATCAACTGTACTTCAAGAAAATTTTTTTAAAAAGAACCTATACTGCAGTCTTGTTTTGCCCGCCAGTCCAATTATTCCATATTTTTAGTTTCAACTAACTATGTCTGCTTTCACTTGTCTTTTTTCTCTGTTTAGAATTTGTTCTGGTTATCTATTGCTGCATAAAGAACTAGTCTCCAAAACTAATGGCTTAAAATGACAATAGTCATTTATTTTGTTCATAAATTTGCACTTTGGACATGCCTCAGAGAGAAAGTCTCATCTTGGCCATACAGGTTGTCAGCTGGGGCACTTGACTGAAGGCTGGAGGCTCCACCCCCACTGCTGCTCACTTTCATGGCTGGCAAGTCTGTCCTGGCTGCTGGCTGCTGGCTGGGGCTCTCCCAGGAAGAGGACTGGGGCTCTCTCTTCCTCTTCATGGGCCTCTCCCTGGCTGACTGGCTTTTGCACAGCATGGTGGCTACATTCAAGAGGGGGCATTCCGAGAGGACCATCCAGATGTGCAAGAAATTTTTATGATTTAGCCTCAGAGGTCACATAGCAACTGTTCTGCCATACTCTATGGGTTAAGGTAGTACCAAAAGTCCACTAGGAAACCAGAAATAAACTCCAATACCCAATGAGAGCAGTGTCAACACTGCGCTGTGTGAAGAACACAGAGGATGAAATATCCAGTGGCAAATATCTTTGGAAAACACATTCTGCTACAGTCCACTCTCCAGCCACAAGATTTCACATCTCCCACATGCAAAACTCAAGCAACCCTGCTCTGAAGACTCCCAGATTTCATCTCATTATGGCATTAACTCAAAGTCCAGGGTCTTGTCATCTAATTCTGGTTCAGATGTGAATGAGACTCCCCTGTTGTAGTTCTTCTGGTGCAGCCTTTTGAATACTGTTCCTTTCAATCTAAAGACCTTCAAATATAGAGACAAGTTATCAGGCTAATGGTATAACAGTCAAAAAATAAACGCTAAAACACATCTGTTCAAAGGGGTGAAAACAGGAGAGGCATAGCACTTACAGTTGCATAGCATTTCAAATCCAGCTGGGCGCAAGTTGCCAGTTCATAGATGAGGGCTCAGTCCTACTTCCAAGGAGTTGTTCAGTATAGTATGTTCAACAACTCCATTCTGTGGGTTCTTGGTTCTGTCCTCTAAGTTATCCTTCCTTTTCCATAAAAAGTAGCCCATGTTTGCAACTAGGTAGTTTTTTCAGCCAACTTCCTACCTACAGAAATGCAAGAGTCCAAGTCTTTTTATTTTATATATTGTGTCCATTCCTCTTAGTTCAAGTTGCCATAATAATGTTTAAAACCATGTGGACTTTTTGTTTTATCAATTTAGAATTCATTCCATTATACAATGCCAAACTTACAAGATGTTTGAGATAAGCTCTCCTCTATATACAAGCATACCTCAGAGATATTGTGAGTTTAGCTCCAGACCACTGCAATAAAGAGAATATCTTGATAAAGTGAGTCACACAAATTTTTTGGTTTCCTAGTGCCTATAAAGTTATGCTTACGTTACACTGTAGTCTGTTAAGAGTGCAGTAGCATTATGTCTAAAAGAATGCACATATCTTAACTAAAAAATTCTTTATCACTAAAAACCGCTAAACCATCATCTGAGCCTTCAGCAAGTTGTAATCTTTCTGAGGGTGGAGGGTCTTGCCTCAATGTTGTGTCTTAACTAAAAAATTCTTTATCACTAAAAACCGCTAAACCATCATCTGAGCCTTCAGCAAGTTGTAATCTTTCTGAGGGTGGAGGGTCTTGCCTCAGTGCTGGCGCTGCTGACTGATCGGGGTGGTGGGTGCTGAAGGCTGGGGTGGCTGCAGCAATTTCTTAACATAAGACAACAATGAAGTCTGGCACATAGATTGATTCTACCTTTCATGAATGATTTCTCTACACCATGCAAGGCTGTTTGATAGCATTTTACCCACAGTAGAACCACTTTCAAAATTGGAGTCAGTCCTCTCAAACATTGATGCTACTTTATCAAGTAAGTTTAGGTAATATTCAAAATCCTTTCAATAATTTTCACAGCATCTTCACCAGGAGTAGATTCCATCTTTTAAAAAAAACACTTTCTGTGTACATCCATATGAAGCAACTCCTCATCTGTTAAAGATTTGTCATGAGATTGCAGCAATTCAGTCACATCTTCAGGCTCCATTTCTAATTCTAGTTCTTTTACTATTGCTACCATGACTTCAGTTCCTTCCTCCACTGAAGTCTTGAACCCCTCAAAGTCATCCTGAGGGTTGAAATCAAGGTCTTACAAACTCCTGTTAAGGTTGATGTTTTCACCTCTTCTCATGAATCACAAATGTTCTCACTGGTATTTAGGATGATGAATCCTTTCCAGAAGGTTTTTAATTGACTTTGTTCAGATCCATCAGAAGAATCACTACCTATGGCAGCTAGGTCCTTATGAAATGTATTTCTTAAATAATAAGACTTGAAACTCAAAATTACTCCTTGATCCATGGGCTGTAGAATTAATGTTATATTAGTAGGCTTAAAAACATCATTAATCTCATTGAACATCTCCATCAGAGCTCTTGGGTGACCAGGTACATTGTCAATGAGCAGTAATATTTTGAAAGGAGTCTTTTCTTTCTGAGCAGTAGGTCTCAGCAGTGGGCTTCAAATATTCAGCAAGCCACGTTGTTAACAGATATGCAGTCATCTAGGCTTTGTTATTCCATTTATAGAGCACAGGCAGAATAGATATAGCATAATTCCTAAGGGCCCTAGCATTCTTGGAAAGGTAAATGAGTATTGGGTACAACTTGGTCACCAGCTGCATTAGCCCCTACCAAGAGAGTCAGCCTGTTCCTTGAAGTTTTGGAGCCAGGCACTGACTTCTCCTCTCTACCTATGAAAGTCCTAGATGGCATCTTCTTTCAATAGAGCACTGTTCTGTCTACATTGAAAACCTGTTGTTCTGTCTAGGCACCTTCACTAATTATTTTAGCTAGATTTTCTGGATAACTTGCTGAAACTTCTACTTGCTGCTTCACCTTGAACTTTTATGTTATAGAGATGCCTTCTTTCCTTAAACCACATTGACAAACCTGTGCTAGCTTCAAACTTTTCTTCTGCAGCTTCCTTACCTCTCTCAGCCTTCAGAGGATTCAAGAGAGTAAGGGCCTTGTTCTGGATTAGGTTTAGGCTCAATGCAATGTCATAGCTGGTTTGATTTTCTATCCAGACCACCAAAACTTTCTCCATATCAGCAGTAAGGATGTTTAGCCTTCTTAACATTGGTGTGTTCACTGGAGTAGCACTTTTAATCTCTTTCAAGAACCTTTTCTTTGCATTCACGACTTGGCTAAGTTGTGGAAGAGGCCTAGCTTTCAGCCTATCTCAGCTTTCAAACATGCCTTTCTCACTAAACTTGATCATTTCTAGCTTTTGATTTAAAGTGAGAGATGCAATATTTCCTTTTACTTGAACACTTATAGACCATTGTAGGGTTATTAATTGGCCTCGTTTCAATATTGTTGTGTATCAGGGAATAGGGAGGAAAGAGGGAGAGAGACAGGGAACTGCAAGTCGGTGGAGCAGTCAGAACACATAATTTACTAGTTAAGTTTGCTATCTTATATGGGTGCAGTTGATGGTGCCCCCAAACAATTACAATAATAACATCAAAGATCACTGACTACAAATCACCATAACAAATATAATAATGAAAAATCTTGAAATATTGCAAGAATTACCAAAATGTGACACGGAGACAGGAAGTGAGCAAATGTTGTTGGAAAAATGGTATGGATAGTCTTGCTCGACGCAGGGTTACCACAAAACTTCAATTTGTGAAAAATGCAGTTTCTGCCAAGTGCAATAATGCAAAGTACAGAAAAAAGAAGTATACCTGTATTATCTCTCTATATAAAATCTATATATTTTCAGTTATTCTTTACAACTTACCTCCCCCCTCAAAAAACCAAGTCCATTTTCTGTTTTAAGGCTACCACTCTACTTCAGACTGTGATTCTGTTATCCTTTATATTCAAAAATATTTTGCGTCAGTTCTTTCCTGCCCCCCACCCCACCCAACATAGTCCATCTCTCCTCAGATTAAGATTTTCCCATAGTCTTCAAAGATTCTTTACTACACAAAAAGTGAATAACTCAGAAAACTAGTATTCTGTATACTACATTTAGGGTAATTTTACCTATAAGACATACTTATTAATAAATGGATCTTTCTCAAATTATGTATAAATAAGAAGAATTTACTTTAAATATATATGAAGTGCCCAAAGAAACAAAAATAACTTGAGATTGAAAACTTAATAAAGTTAGTTCATTTTCAATAATAACATTTCCACCATTTTTAATAATGATATAAAATCAACCAGTCTCCAAAATTGATCTGATCAATTTTTGCCTATACTCAGAATTATCTTGCATTTTAACAGCCCAAAAGCATTTCTGGAAGCTAAAGAAAAACAACCAAAAAATTACATATTTATTGCAATAGGTTAACAGCACTCGGCAAGTGGGATGAACTGCATTTTCATAAACTCCATAGTATTTCTGAATCTATAATATTACAAGCCACTGAGAAAACAGAATAATTAGTTTTCACACTACACTGATTTTTATATCAAAGGTATTGCTTATGTTTATTGAAAAAGTGAACAAAAATATCTTCATGGGATATGTTCAATTAACTTCTAAGATGAATTATATTTGCTTCCTAAAATAATTTCCTGTGGGAATGTGATGCAGAAATCACAATGTTATTTTCATTAGAAATGATCTATACTTTCTACATAAAATAAGTCTCAGTACCTGTTATGTTCAGCCTACAAATGTTGTATTATATGCTATGTATTGCTTAATCATTCACTTAAATATTTGATTTTAATTAAAATTATGCTTTAAACGTCAACTGTTTTCTATTTAAAAATCTTAAAATCATTTTTACTTACTATAAAGCATTGTATGTTCATATAGAGAAAACAAGTAAAAATTCAAAAGCAAAACACAATCTTTTACCACCCTAAGGCTGTTTAATCACAGATCATTTTCTAAGTGAGGTCTTCACCGATAACATTTTTGAAACTGACGCAGAACCCACAATGAACTCCCAATCCTCCTTTTCTCTTATTTTTCTCCATAGCATTTATAGCCACCTAGTATTCATTCTTTTTCTTTCTCTTCCTTCCCTCATCTATCAATCTATTGATCTATTTCTTCATTCATTTATTAAATGTCTCCATCCTAAAACTTTGCCCTATGAAACAACGTTTATATTTTGTTCACTGGTCTATCACAAGTCCCTGGAACACTGCTAATACATAAGAGGCTCTCAGTGTATATTTGTTAAATGATTGGTTAAATGATTGGTCAAATGAATCCTATCTTGTTATCAGGCTTAAGCAATATATACCATTTTAAAATTTTTCATAGGACTCTTCAGTTTTTACATCAGAGTTAACTAAACCCCATTTTTCTTTCATTTAGGACATTAAAAACTTCATTATTAGTATTCTTGGATGAATACACTTGATGCTTATAACTTTGGACATACTATTAATTATTTTTTAGGGTAATCCCAGAAGGAGAATTTTAGGGTTAAATGGCATGTATATTTGAAACACTCTGCCAGCCTGCCCTTGACAATCACTGATATCAACTTATACTTCCACCACAATGTAGGAGAGTGCCCAATTTTCCACACTCTCAAAGTTTTCTTCATTTTCTTTTTAAATTTGCTATTTTTCTCCTCTAAATGTCCCAAAACAGATCACTATGAGAGATAAAGTAATGTTTAATTCTTTTCCACTTAACGATTTTACTTTACCTGAGCTAGATCAATCACAAAGTCATTTACATGTCCATGAATTAAAACTTGGTGCATACAATGTTCACTGCAGCTCTATTTACAATAGCCAGGACATGGAAGCAACCTAAGTGTCCATCAACAGATGAATGGATAAAGAAGATGTGGCACATATATACAATGGGATATTACTCAGCCATAAAACGAAACGAAA
>NC_041220.1:18162367-18182314 GCF_002837175.3 Physeter macrocephalus
CCATTGTAAAGCAATTATACTCCAATAAAGATGTTAAAAAAAAAAACTTGGTGCATAAGAGTAGATTGCTTAAAATGTGACAGACCTCATTTAATAATTTCTTCATTAAATGATTCAAATGTGTTTTTATTGGTTACACAACATTTAATGGTATATGGTATACTGATTGCAAATATACTACTTCCCTCTGTAATTTAGACTAATGAAAATGAGTTTTATACTTCTTAAATGTCTGCAGAGACTTCACTTGAATAAAATAAAATCACCTCAATACTGTTAATAAAAGTTCTAAGACAATTTGAAATAAATACACAGCTATAAAATGTTGAGTGATTGAATGTCCTATTACGTATATGAGTCCCATGAGAAGAATACTATTCGTATATCAACCAAACTCATAACTTAGGTCATTTATCAACCTCAGTTCTTTACACTGTTACCTACAAATATACGACAGTCAGTAATCAATTTTAACTTGCCTATTATTCTATTCTAGGTAGAAAGATAACAATATACATGTTCTTTAAGTTCTGTAAGGCAAAGCACTCAACTCTTCTTAGTTATGTCATGACTCAAGGAACAAATAAGCTTATTAAGCTCTATAAATTAATTCAAACAATCTTACAGCTTCGTATATATACATGCACACACACATAATAACAGAAAATAATTTTATCTGGCTTGTAAATAATTTGACATAAAACCCAAAAAGGCTCTTCTCACTGGTATTAAGGTTTAACAAAATTACCAATATTTAAATGACAAATAATAGGGTTAAAAAAACACTTTTTTCTTATTTTATTTCTGAGAAGATATGATAATAAAGGAGATCATTCATAGGATAAACATTGACACAAAGCATATAACCAACAGAACTATTATCACTGTACCTTTTGATTATATAACAATGATTTTTTTTAAAAAATCAAAAGACTTAACATACTAGTTGTACCCAGCAAAAGTTAAATGGTATTAAGAACTGTAAATATAAATGGGCTATTCTCATTTTATTATTTATTTATTTATTTATTTATTTATTTATTTATGGCTGCATTGGGTCTTTATTGTTGCGCATGGGCTCCTCTAGTTGTGGTGAGTGGGGGCTACTCTTTGTTGCGGTGCACGGGCTTCTCATTGCGGTGGCTTGTCTTGTTGTGGAGCACGGGCTCTAGGTGCGCGGGCTTCAGTAGTTGTGACCCTGGGCTCAGTAGCTGTGGCTCGCAGGCTCTAGAGCACAGGCTCGGTAGTTGTAGCACACCGGCTTAGTTGCTCGGCGGCATGTGGGATCTTCCCAGACCAGGGCTCAAGCTCATGTTCCCTGGATTGGCAGGCGGATTCTTAACCACTGTGCCACCAGGGAAGCCCTATTCTCATTTTAGAATCAAGAATTGTTTGTCATATTCATCAATAAAAAACCTAACCTAAATGAAAATTAACAAAAAAAGAGGAATCTATTTAGAGAGCTGATAATATCACACCTGACTTCTTTTCCTTGATTGGATCAATGTAACAGGACAAATAGAAGTTAATCTTCAATTACCAAAACAAAGCATGGATATTAATTAAATTGGCCCTGGTCACCTATTAAATCTATGTTAGAGACATATTTTGGACTGTATACCGTAAGATAGCAGATTAAGTTCAAAAGAATGAATCCTATAATTATCACAGTATCTACATATGTCAGAGGAAATCAGATTTCATAATCATCGCATCAGGTAATAGCTTCAGAAATCCATATGTTTTTTTCTAATGTGTTGATTATAGAGGCATGTGGGATTTCTGCTATCATTTATCTGAATTATAGGCTACTTTAAGATGCAGGATGGCAAACTTAATGAAGTATTGGCTTATTGTGATAAACTCTTTTCATTTAGCAAGCTGGCTAATTTACAGTTGTTTAGTGACTTTGACAGTCCATATGTCTTTGACTTCCAAATAATAACTGTCTTCATAATGAAGGTATTTCCCTGTCCCAAATTCTTTCAGAAGCTAGTGTTGGCTTGGTATTAAGAAAAAACATGTTTCATATTATAATAAGATTTTATACTCCTAAGGAGCTTCAGCGGTTCTGAAAATGACTTTGAAATATAATCTTATTAATCTTTAGTATTCTCATGAGAGCCAAGTAGGTGGCAAATATTATCTCACTTTTGTAAAATAGAAACTAATGAAACAATTAGTGAATTTACTTACCCTAGGCTAAATAATGAAACACTGAAAAGTCAAAGTGCCAATCCTGGAACTTAACTGAAGCTCTTACTATGCATTGCATCTATAATAATTTTTATGGAGACAGAAGTAAAGGCAAAGAGAAAAAAAATCTTCAGAAAATATGAAGATCAATCTAATCTACTTTAAGAGACTCTGGAATAGATATTTGTTACTTGATTGATTGTGCTTGGTCACAGTGACAGTGATAGTACCTAAACTTCAAAGAACTAATTTCCCTGCACCATTTCTGGGTGACCACATAATGAGTGTGGTCAGAGACATAGTAAAGGAATTTGAATTCTACCTCAAAACAAAGCTAAAACCTGACAAAATCAACAATGGTACAATAACTCAAGAGAAGAAAAAGAAAATAAGAAAAGCTAAATTTGGACTTAAAATGGACCTTTAAGTTGGTAATATACTTGATTCCTGAAAGACAGTGAAAAATAAAGCAAGTCTCTATGGATCTCAGGGTCTCCCAAGTGTTCTTATTTGCTTGACCCATCATATTCTCCCACTTTGATTTTTCATTAAAAACTCCATTCTGTTTCATTTTTTCTCTTCATAGTCTCATAAAGATTCATTACAACAGTTTGGCTATTTAATGGCAATACATTTGTAAATTGCTGTGGAAAACTCTTGTTCCCATTCTTTATCTAATTCTCTTGTGTGAAATAATCTACTTACCGGTTCATTTTCATTATCAGGGAAAGTTATTTCATTCTATTTTAGTATAAAAATGCCATTACTAGTAGATGAACTAATCCCAATTTTAAAAATCAAAATTATTTTTGGAAGTTCAACCCCTCAAATAAATGTTTACCTTTTATATAGCTGCTTTCTTAATACTTGAGGAAAATTAAAATAATTCCATGAGACTGGCATGATATATATCTTGTATACAACTGATCTTCCATATCAGTAGTTATTTCTCCTCTAATAACTATAGCATATTAAGAGTTTGGTTTTTTTCTCTAATAGGATAGGACTTATTAGCTTTAGTAAAATTAGTAAAATTGTCTTTGGTAAAATTAAAAGACATAAAACTCCAAACAAATCTTCTTAAAGTTGAAAAAACATCTAAAATCTTTCACTAAATAAGCGGTTATTTTTTTGTCCTAGACACTTAAAAGAGACATGATAAATGTAAATGTATGTTTACAATTGTCTATTTTAATAAGGAGACCTTAGATTTTGCTCCCATTTCTTTAAAAAGACAGTCTCTACTTACCTGGCCCATCATTCATTTTGTCCAGGCACCGAGGAGTTGTGCTAAGAAATGAGGCATGTTTTATTCTAGACCCCAGACTACGAGGTGGCATGTATTTATGCTGAACTTGAGACATCTCATATGATTTTTGAACATCATAGGTGCCTGGTGCTGGAACATCCTGAAACAAATTTCAATGGACTAGCATAAACATACAGAAAATTTCCAAAAAGATATAGCATATGTCACACTAAGCAATGGTAATAGAAAATATGAAAATTTTCTTTAATTAACCATTAAAAATAGAAATTTAAAAGAGTAGCCCTAAATTTATGCCTTCCTTAAAATCACTTGTAAAAATTTAAGATAAAATAAACAGAATTATGAAGTATAGGTTCACATTCTTAAAAAAAATAGCCCTCATAATATAGATCAAACTCTAATTTTCAAATTTCATAATGAAAATCAAATTTTATACAGAAATGAGAGCAGTGATTATTTGTTTTCTTAAGCAGCAAAACTACTCCTGCTTAACTGTCCTATGTGAGCACACCTTACTTATTCTACAAATGAGACTGCTTATTTCATTTTAATAGATTTCAATTAAGTTAAAAGGCTTCCCCTTTCATCACTTATGGCTCTTTACGTGCTCTACAGTTACATTAACCTTTTTAATCAACATAAACCACACGGATATTAATAACCACAATAATAATTCTAAACTAAATTAAATCAAAAATATCATATATTTGTTGCACAATTAATGCCTGGAAACCATTAGCTAATTACCTCAATGGAAACTTATGAAACTCATTTTCTTCAAATTATTTTAAAACATAACATATTATATATATAACAAATCTGTTCATCTGTATTATGTATAAAGACCAAACTTTTTAAGTTTTAATGATTTTCTGGCAGGCAGGAGACTTGTATTGTGGCTAAGGGTAGAGACTCTAGCACTAGACTTCTTTGGTTCCACCTATCTGCTCCTTACTTGCTGTGGGACCCTAAGAGAGCTACTTAACCTCTGTGATCCTCAGTGTCCTCATCTGTAAGTGGGGAAGCTATAAAATTTATATCATATGTCATTGGGTTGCTGTGAGGATTAAATGAGTTAAAACAACTAAAATACTTAGATTAGTTCCTGATTCTACAAAAGGGTTAGCTAATCTTACTATTCTACAAAAGCTAATTTCAACGTGAAAAACAAGACTGAACAATCAGGGTCTAGACCAACAGAGAAGAATTTTAATGTTTCAAATAATTCAAACAAATTTGGATAATGAGAAAGCAAACTTTTGAAGTCCATCTAGGAGCCATACTTTATAAAACATACTTTCTCTTGTTCCTTATATCCCTATTATCACCCTCAAGCACAAGCCAACAACATTATCTCCCACTTCCAAAGAATCACTAAATGCGGTAAAAGTACTGATCATGACTAGCGGAGGAGATTCTTACATGAAACCCCATATTTCTGGTTTAAGTACTGTGCCAAACACAAATGCCACAATCTATAAGTCAACTAAGGAATGTCAACAGCTGTTTGCTTCTTGTCTGCATTAGGAGTACATTTAGTAAAGGTAGGCGGAGGATAAGCAATAGAAGCAATAGCTCCAAAGATGACTTTGGGATCTTTTGGGGCTGCTTCTGTGGTATGTGAAAGGAAAGTAGAAGACAGCACAAAAGCACAAAGAAATCATGAGTACAATGTACTCAGAGTATTTAGGAAAGCTTTACAAAGATCTTGATTATCCCTACTATGCACTTTCATTTTCTTATCAGAAGCTGTTATTGTTCTTGCTTCCCTTAGCACCCTGCCTGGAGTCACCACCTAGTCCCTCTTCCAGTGCCTAGCCTAGATATGACTGACGGGTTTGGCTGCTGCCACATAGGAACCTTTTTTTTTTTTTTTTTCTTTTTTAATGCCTCGAAGAAAAAGTAAGTAACTGCACAAGCGATCAGTTTTCTTCAACAATAGTGTGTTCCCCTCTAGAAAACTTCGTCAAACTAGCTACCCTAAATTTCATTAGATTCACTGGCTCCTCTACCAAGTGAAAATATACTACCCCCATCATGACCACATCTTTTTATAGCATTTTTATGCTTCTCTGAAAACTTATTCCCTACCTGTGTCCTTTACTGATGTTTCTAGGCTCTTCTTACACATCTTCAACTCTCATTTTATCTGACCAAAAGATTAATATGTCAAATAAATTTTCTAGGCATTAATTAATTCCTAGGATTAGTAAAACAAATCTGAAACCCTGTTTAAAAGCAATAACTTAAACAATACCTATATATAGTACTTTACACACCATTTCAGGGAAAAATAGTATGTATAGATAAGATCATCAAATTTCTGATGGTGATCCTTTGTACATCACAGAAAACAGAGAAGGCACATGATAAGTAGATATAATAGACATTTCTCATACCTTTTTTTTAAACCAGTACTTGAATCCTGTTCCTGTGTTTGGGAAATTCCACATGCTTTGCAGCAGAATCTGAGTCCCAGCATAAATGCCAAAATTACCTGAGTCTCATCTTCCTGGTCTAATTTTAAAAACCTAGGACATGAATCTAGGTCACAGGCTCAAATGCCAGCCTTTCAACTGGCAGCCAGTTATTCAAAAAGACATAGAACATTAAAAATTCCATTTTAGAATTATTTTATCTATTTTTTAGTTTAAAGAAGCTGAATTTAAAAAAACATTCTATTCTAGTGATGGCACTGATAGAGCGAGCAGTTATGTTCCCAGAGGCAACAGTGGGAGGACAAACTGGAAGAGCAATTAGAGACTGAGGGAAAATGCCATAAAATGATGAAATAAAAGCTATGTCTCAATGCAAATTAAAGTTAGGTCTAAGGTGTCTTGACCTCTTCATCTGGAAAACCAGGGTCCTACCTAAAAATGACATAAATAATCATAGAATTAAAATAATTGATGTATGCAAAATTCTTAGAATGGTATCTATAAAAAAATTAATAAACAAAAACCTCAATTAAATACAGTCAGAAGATCAGGAGGGAGAGCTCTCAAACCATGGGACAACAGCAGAGCCCAACAGGAAGAAGAAAGACCCTCTTCTTTCCTGGCAAGGACTCAGCCAATGAAATGCCATGGACTCTGTTTCCTATAGCCTTCCTAACTTCCCTTTTCCTTTCTGTAAAAGTGTTCTCCTTCCCCTGCCCTGCAGGGAGTTGCACGTGGCTCACCATGGTTGCAGACACCAAACTGCAATTCTCTGCTGATCTCAGATAAACTCATCTTAGCTGGAGAAATATCTGGCAGTCTATTTGTTCAGATCAACATACCTGATACATACACTAGTATCTGCTTTCATTGCCATTATCATCATTATTAGCATTATTATTTCTATTAGCTGTGGGACTACATGAAACTCTCAGTGATATCTCCCTTTCCTGCAGAAAGATACCAACAGGATATTTGAAAGGAAAGCTCCTAGTATTTTAAGCCCCAAACAAACAAACAAACAACAACAACAAATCCAAAGTAGTTAAGTTGCTGGGATCACATGAAAACAGTGAATCAGGCAGTAAAAAAAAAAAAAAAATCACTGGTGGCAACCAACTTCAAAGGAAGGCATGTCACCCTGTTTGTATTTTGGTTTTTCATAGGCAGACAGATTATTCTAAGGAAAAGAAGAACTAGTGGAGTTTTCAAAGGTCACACAGTCTATCATAAGGGACTGAAGACTAGGGGAGACCAAATTCATTACTGGTTCTTTATGATGGACTATTTGTTGTGTGCTAGAACAGGCAAAAAACAGAAGTCTGGGTTGAAGAGACAGAATAAAATTTGCAGTCTTCTGATGCTCAGGAGCCAAAGTCACACTAGAACAAGGGCTGGCAACAGAGTACAAGCCTCTTTCTCAAGATATTTGCCAAGTTTCGAACCCGAATAGCATAGGAAGCTAACGAGTAAGCTGAAAATTTGTAAAGGGTAGGACTTCCAGGGACAAAAAAAGAGACCCTCAGGCACTCAACCAAAAACTCAGAAGGGCAACATGAAGAAGTTGCAGAGCCACAAAGGCAGAGTGGAATCTCAGTCTTCCTGTGCTTAGAAGACAAACTCTCACCAGCAGGACTAGTCCACAGCGATATACAGCAGGTTTAATAATAATAGCTATGTGAGAGAAATTCATATACTTTACGAGAGTTAACATCCTAGGCAATTAAACCAGAGCTACTTCTTACAAGAAATAATTGTTCTTCCATTTCTGCTTCCAGTAAGGTATATATGTATACACACATAACACACACACACACACACACACACACACACACACACTGCTAGGTAGCATGATTTAGTAAATCATTAACTATGATTTGGGCTAAAATTTATTTATTTGGGGGTAACTTGTTCTAGCTCTTATTTCATAGCTAAGTATATTCTGGTCTAAAATTTTAGTTTAAAATTCCAAAAACATAATTATTAAAAAGTCACTTAGAGCTTCTTTTATTATGAAGCTTGTCAAATTAGTGAAGTGACTTAAGAAGACTTAAAGGATATTTTCAATCAAAGCTTCAAATCAAAATCTTTAATCAAATATATATGGTGAAAAAAATTATAGGCCATAAATGTAGTGAAGTTTGCTTGAATATGCAGAAAACTTTGATTAAAGCAATTTACCAATATGTTTATCCAAGTTGTTTAATTTTGGATTTATAGAGAAGAAAGGCATTTCAGATGATAATCAAATTATCTTTGTTCTGCATATTGCAAATTATAATTACAAACATGTTACCCTTGCCATTTTTCAGCATTCCTAATAGTCATCATTCTAAACATATACCTCTTTAAATATATGACTTAGAAAAGAATGTTACTTTAGAAAGAAAAATATTTTAATATAGATGTGACATGATGTTAATTGTGATAGACAAAAATGGACAAAATCATGTAGGCAATAAATGGACAAAATCATGTAAGCAATAAAACCATTAATTTCACCTAATTTCTCCAACATAACATTATACAAGTCACATTTAAGTCACAAATTTCTAGTTGTTTGCTGTACATTTCCACATCATTATTCTCACGTAGTCTTAAGATAAAACTCATTATCTTCCCTTCCTCAACTACCTAACCATCTATCCTTCTCACTTGCCTACAATAATTCCTTATCTAGCCAGGCCTGAAAATAGAAAGCTGGCTCTCACATTTCTTCACCCTCCCCCCCCATATCTAAAAATCAATGCTCTCTTTCCTTTACTACCAAAAAGATCCTGGTAAGTGCTCTAAAATACTACTTGACAACTGTATTAACTGCCTCTTTAACCTTTAGGTCTTTCAGTCTCAAATCATTGGCATCCCAGTAGCAAATAAGTTATTGTACTGAAACATGACAGACATCTGCTGGAAGCATTCATTGGCTCCTGAGTGTCTATGGGAAAAGATTCAGGAGATTCTCCTTGGTATGCAAAGCCTTTTTAAATTGTGAAGGCAGTTTTACAATTTTAAAGCTCAGTTAAAATGGAACATCGTCCATGAAGCATTCTTGATCACTCTAGCTAGAATTGATATCCTCTATTTTTTAATTCTTCTATTACTTACAGTTTATATAGACACATAAACATATATAAAGCACATTAAACAAACACACCATATCTACTTGAATATTTCTTTCTTTGTCAATATAAGAGCAGAAAGAGATAAAGCCATCTGATGAGAAGGAAGGCAAGGTTTCCGCAGATAGGATTCTATGTACCCTACATATTTGCAGATTAATTTTTCTTTTATTCTCTCAAATTAAAGAAAACTGACAGTAGGAATACAGGAGCCTAGGGGATCCCCAATAACACTGGGAATCTAGGCCATTTCATGCTTTCTGTTTTACCATACTTAGATTGTGACCCTCATCCTAACGTTCTCAAGATTTTAGCCATAGCATTCTCATTTCGGAAATGAAGAGAAAGGACAAAGGCAAAAATTGTGTTTAACAGCTGAAACACTTTCCAAGAGGAACTTTCCTAGAAGCCAAACCAGTAACTTTTGCTTTCTTCCCATTGGTTAAAACTGTGTCAAATAACCATTCTATAGCTGTAAGGGAACTTTTAAAAAGTAGTTGTTTTACCTGGGAATGTTGTTCTTCTAAATAAAATTGGGTTCTGTTAGAAAGGAAGAAAAAGAATAAAGACGGGGTAGGTAGCTAGTAATCTCAGCCATAATAGCTGCCTTTGAGGGTACTAGGACCATAAAAAATTAACTCATTTCTAGAATACTATCAGGATATTAGACTATATAAAAAAGCTATTTTGACCCATGGCTTATTAACTTTGTTGTCTAATTCTTGCTCATCCTTTGGGTCTCAAATCTTCCCTGAATCCATTTGCTCTTGCAATAGGCTTTCAGAACACACAGCTCTTAACTTTGTAGCCATTGTTACATTTGCAGTTAAACAAGTCTTTATTTTTTTAATATCATTCATTCCCATAGAAAGGTAAGTTTCTTGAAGGTTCAGGAAGCATCTGTTTTGTTCATCATTGTATCCTCGATGATGGCAAGTGCCTGGCACACAGTAAGTGATCAATGAACATTTTTTAATCAATGACTAGATAAATGGGCTAATGAATGAGCGAATGAATCTATGAGTATCTGTCTACCTCAAAGCTTTCCCTCTCATATGTGGCCTTATCACTGAGTTTCCCCATAAAAGTAGGGCTGACACTATGCCACGAAAGTATTTTCAACCCCTACAGTGCTTAAATTTGCCTCACATATAAGCAGTTCTTTACAAAATGTCTGTTGTGTAAAACTGTTCAAGTATACTCTTTCCCTAAAGATGCTCCAGTTTCTGGCAAAGACAAATGTAATTTATAATCTCAGCAATGATGCAGAAGTATGGATATTTCCATTCAAACTGATCAAGGACTAACTTTCACAAAATCATTGCAGTGTGTCTCCAGGTAGTTAAATTTGATTAATATTTTATGTGAGATGTATTTCTTTCTCTCTGCTATCAAAAAAGTAGACTTTTACTTTTGATGCTTGAGCTTTTCATGATTACCTTTGACACTGGTTTTATAGAAAAAAGTGTATATCTCATCAGATTAAAGTAAAACATGTGAATAGAAACGGCCTTTCTCTTCCTGTAAATGCTAATGCTACTGAGTTATGGAAAAAGCATAGATTATTACTAGTTATACTAGCTCTGATTGACAAGATACCATTTCTTCAGTTTTATCAATTCAACAAAAATCCAACAGTAAATTATTTTATAAGTCGAATGTAAAAGGGAAGAAAGTTAATGTATCTTTAAAAAGAACAAAATTCCTCCTAGAGCCAGTTGAATAGATTTGGATAAGACACTAAAAATCATCTTGATAAACTTAGAAAACTTACAAGAGGTAAAATTTGAACGTGATTTGTGAAGGAAGTGTAATTTGAATAATAGAGTGGTGAAAATTGTTCATTAACCCTAGAGAAATATCTAAAAGAAAGAGTCCAGAGACTTCCCTGGCAGTCCAGTGGTTAAGACTGCATGCTCCCAATGCAGGGGGCATAGGTTCGATCCCTGGTCAGGGAACTAAGATCCCACATGCCGCAGGGCACAGCCAAAAAAAGAAAGAAAGAATCCAATCAATTTGTTATGTTTAAACTTTGTGAAATCATATAACCCTTATTATCATCTACTTATGCTCAGTATGGCAAGAATTACCCATTGTATAAAAAGAGGAATCATTTCAAGGTAGTGCTACTGAAATACCTTAGAACTTGAAGTCAGAATTGCTGGGTTGTATTCATAACCTTATTATTATAGCTTCAAGAAGGCCCTCAAAGATCTCACACACTCATCCGAACCCCTCCCACCATAATGCATGCTGAAGGTCATGTTCAGAAATATTTAGCGGGTCACTGTGCAGGAAACATGTCTTTTTCTCTTCTCTTGAGATTGGCAGTAGATGAGTCATAGAACTATTCATGTTTGGAAGTTGCCTCCACCATCCACAGTAAGCTAAGAGTGGGCAGAATGATCCAGACTGGCTTCCGGTAAGCTATAAATATCTTAGCATACCATTACCTACTCCAAAAATAATTATGGTTATATCTAGACACAGAAGAGTAAAGATGATGAGAGAGGGGAATAAGCTATGAAAAAGATGAAAAGAGAGAAGAGAAAGCAAGGTGACTAAAAAGAAGGTATAGAACAGGAAATAAAGATTGTCTAGACAGAGACAGAGAGAGAGAGGCTGAGATAAGGAGCTCTGGTAATGTTAACCATACACAAAAATAACATTTTATGACACACCAGTTGTAGATCTCAATGTCAAAAGACATCTGAAATTCTGGAAACCCAATTATTCTCCCCTAATGTTCCTATAAATATCCTTCCTGATTAATGAAATATATTTTAAATATCCTGTCTTCTTCCAGATCTATGGTGCTTAAGTGACACTAAACAATTGTTCAGGTAATCTTATATTTGGTGACAAATTTAGTAGCACATTTCTTAGTAACACTAAATGTTTGTTGATTGAGCAGATAAAGAAACAAAACAAGCAAAATTAAAATTAGATGAAAGGGCCTCAAGGCTGCTATTGCTATTTTCCAGAGTCGTGCATATAAAGATTACAGCCATATAAATACATCCAAAATATTATTTAATTTCATGAGGAGTCAAGAAAATGATCTAAAATAAAAATGTTAATATCCTTACTTCTTCTTTTCCCTTCTTTTAAAGAATCTGATACGCTGTTTCCTCTATAAAGAAAATGCTACTTAAGTGATACTGTTTTTAAATGCTACCCTAACACACAATTGTAAAGCAATTATACTCCAATAAGGATGTTAAATCAATCAATCAATCAATAAATGCTACCCTACCTTACAGCCTACAAACAAAAATTTACTGAGTCTTTACTAAGCACTGGCCTTAGTGTACACCAGTAGTAAAGATTATGGACTCTGAAGCTGTGTTGTCTGAGGTCAAGCCCTGGCTTGTATTTTTGCTAACCATATGACTATGGGTAAATCTTGTGTCAAAATTTCCTCATCCATAAAATAGGTATAAGAATGATAGTTCCCACCTGTTAGTGTTCTTATAAGGATAAATGAGTTAATATACGTGCAATACAGAGTGCCAGGCACACAGGTGAGCACTACTTGAACAACTTTTAGTAATTATTATATTTCATTATAAATTTTAAGTTCCTAATATCTCACATATTTAGGTAGCACTTGATTTTTCCCCAAATAACTACTACAAATACTATTTGAAAGTAATATATTCTTCAATGTCATAAATAAATTTAATTTTAGAACATGCAGTTAAAAGAAATCAGTGTATCTATTTCACATGACAAAAGGTACAAACACTGACATGGAATTGTAACTTGCTTATGGGTCAAATTTAACAAGTATCTATATTAGACATAAAAAAATAAAACTCAGCACAAAAGCCTCTATCATTTATTAACATTACTGAGGAAATGTCATGCTAAAATAATATTGTTTTAAGCTCTTCCCATGCATTTTAGGGTGTCACTTATTGAACAATTTTAAGTGTCTTTGTTATAGTTATTCGGAATCTACATTTTAATATATTAAAGAAAATGTTAATTTTCTAGTCCCAGGTTCTAGTTTTGTGAAACACAAATATTTTCAATACCTTAAAGATATGACTATCTTGAGAAGAATAAATTTCTGGTTTATGAAATCCATAGTCCATATTAATACCTGTACAATAAAAGAGTAGGTCAACTAATCACATACAAAAGCATGTGAAAAAGAAGACAAGTGTTAAAGAAATAAAAGTTTGTGATTTCAGTTTGGAAAAACATCTGATTACCATCTCTCATGAAGTCACTCTAAATTTTCCAGGGAACTTATGGCACATATAGAAAAGAAAAAACTATATAATAAAATAAAAGCAAAATGAAATGAATAAAAAAGTCAATAAACCGAAGAGGAATATCTGATAATTTAAATCATATGGTCCTGAATAGCAAACAAAAATTGGTAGACAATACTTACTTTGTTTACTTGAAATAAATAATATCAATGCTCATAAACAAAGAAGAGATACTGTATCCTGCCTCCACTGTCTGTTCCTGGCTCAGAGACCTAAAACCTGTATCACACAAACTGTTTGATAATGTATGGCTCATCCTTGATGCAATCTTTGATACAATCAGGTATTGTTTTATTTTCCCTTCCCAATCACTACATTCCTACATTTTAAATAACGTTCTCATTGTAAAAGTTTGAAATATAAAGTAAAAAAGAAACTCCCTCTCCCACTAACCTGCACAGTCCCACTTGCTAAAGATCACTCCCATACTATTCTACTGTAGTATTTTAGCCAGCCTTTACTGATGACCACTTAACTCATGTCCACTTTTGCACTGTTACAGACAGTGACATGATAAATGAAAACATGTATATTTTATGTACTTCTATGCAAATGTCTATAAGATAAATTCCTGAAAAACTGAATTGTTAAGCCAAGGGATAGGTGTAATTTAACTTTTGGTTGAAATTACCAAGTAGCTTCAGAAAGGTTTTATCAATTTAAGCTCTCCCAATAGTGTGTTTCCCCTACGCTTGACAACACTATTATCTTTTAAAAAAATCTCCCAAATGACAAAATATATTTCCTTTTTAAAAAATTGTATTTCATAATTTCAAGTGAATTTCAGCATCTTTTCAAGGATCTATTAGATATTTATACCTCATTTTGTAATTGAGTTTTTCATTCTTATGATTTCTTGTTTTATAAACTCTTGCATATTAAAAAAAAGACCCTTTGCCTTCCGTAAGGGTTTAATATATTACTCCTAGCTTATAATTTGTCCTTTGTATTTATTTATAGCATCTGTTTTATGGTTTGGAAATTTTCAGAGCTTTCTTTATTTCCAATACAGTATTTTGGAGTACTTTTTATTTAGTTTTGCTATAGTAAAGTGTTCAACTTCTTGAAGTTGCATTTACCTGATGTTTCTATTTTATAGTTCCTATTTCATGCTTTGTTCAAAAAGCCCTTTGGAATCAAGGATTATTTTTTAATCCAAAGGGATGATAGAAATTTAATCTGGCAGAGTTGCCCTAGATAAATGCCTACTAGTCATTGAAAATTGATCAATAAATATATAAATCAACTTGAATGACAGCGGTAGCTTAGATGATCAACCATAACTCAATTCCATAGTAAGCAGAGTTAAAAGAAAGCCACAAACCCTAAATGTTGATGTATAGTGGGTTTAGATCGTTTTTTCCTTTTTTCAGATGTTTAAAATGTATGGCAGCATGTGAGATTGATAGGACAGGATGGTAAGCGTGAAAAGCTTATTCTGTTATTCTCTGTTCTTTTCCATAGGTTTGCAATATTTCCTAAACCAAAAATTTTAAATGGTGTGTGGAGAGAACTTCAAGATGGCAGAGGAGTAAGACGTGGAGATCACCTTCTTCCTCACAAATACATCAAAACTACATCTACATGTGGAACAACTCCTACAGAACGCCTACTGAACTCTGGCAGAAGACCTCAGACTTCCCAAAAGGCAAGCAACTCCCCACGTACCTGGGTAGGGCAAAAGAAAAAAGGAAAAATAGAGACAAAAGAATAGGGATGGGACCTGCACCTAGGGGAGGGAGCTGTGAATGAGGAAAAGTTTCCACACACTAGGAAGCTCCTTCACTGGCAGAGATGGGGGTGGTGGTGGGGAAGCTTTGGAGACACAGAGGAGAGCGCAGCCACAGGGGTGCAGAGGGCAAAGCGGAGAGATTCCCGCACAGAGAATCAGTGCCGACCAGCACTCACCAGCCTGAGAGGCTTGTCTGCTCACCCGCTGGGGTGGGCAGGGGCTGAGAGCTGAGGCTCGGGCTTTGGAGTTCAGATCCCAGGGAGAGGAATGGTGTTGGCTGCGTGAACAGAGCCTGAAGGGGGCTAGTATGCCACAGCAAGTTGGGAGGGAGTCTGGGAAAAAGTCTGGACCTGCCTAAGAGACAAGAGACCTTGTTTCAGGGTGTGTGAGGAGAGGGGATTCAGAGAACTGCCTAAATGAGCTCCAGAAATGGGTGTGAGTCACAGATATCAGCACGGACCCCAGATACGCGCATGAAATGCTAACGCTTCTGCTGCTGCAGCCACCAAGAAGCCTGTGTGTAAGCACAGGTCACTATCCACACCTCGCCTCCCAGAAGCCTGTGCAGCCCACCACTGCCAGGGTCCCATGATCCAGGGACAACTTCCCTGGGAGAACACACAGCATGTCTCCGGCTGGTGCAACGTCACACCGGCCTCTGCCACCACAGGCTAGCCCCGCATTCCATACCCCTCCCTCGCCCTGGCCTGAGTGAGCCAGAGCCCCCAAATCAGCTGCTCCTTTAACCCCATCCTGTCTGACTGGGGAACAGATGCCCTCAGGCGACCTACATGCAGAGGCGGGGCCGAATCCAAAGCTGAACCCCAGGAGCTGTGGGAACAAAGAAGAGAAAGGGAAATCTCTCCCAGCAGCCTCAGGAGCAGCAGATTAAATCTCCACAATCAACTTGATGTAGCCTGTATCTCTGGAATACCTGAATAGACAACGAATCACCCCAAAATTGAGGTGGTGGACGTTGGGAGCAACTGTAGACTTGGGGGTTGCTTTCTGCATCTAATTTGTTTCTGGTTTTATGTTTATCTTAGTTTTTAGAGTTTAGAGTTTATTAGTATATTGTATTTATCTTAGTATTTGGAGTTTATTATTATTGGCAGATTTGTTTATTGATTTGGTTACTCTCTTCCTTTTTTTTCTTATATATAGATACATATTTTTTCCTTTTTCTCTTTTTGTGAGTGTGTATGTGTAATGCTTCTTTGTGTGATTTTGTCTGCATAGCTTTGCTTTTACCATTGGTCCTAGGGTGCTGTCTGTATTTTTTTTTTTTTAGTAGAGTTTTTAGCACTAGTTATCATTTGTGGATGTGTTTTTTGGTTTGGTGGCACACTTCTTTCTTTCTTCCTTTTTTATTACTTTTAAAATTTTTATATTTTTAATAATTTCTTTAAATTTTTTAGTTTAATAACTTTTTATTTATTTATTTTTCTTTCTTTCTTTTTTTCCCCCTTTTCTTCTGAACCATGTGGCTGACAGGGTCTTGGTGCTATGGCCGGGTCTCAGGCCTGAGCATCTGAGGTGGGAGAGCCAAGTTCAGGACATTGGTCCACTAGAGACTTCCTGGCTCCACGTAATATCAAACGTCGAAAGCTCTCCGAGAGATCTCCATCTCAACACTAAGACCCAGCTCCACTCAATGACCAGCAAGCTACAGTGCTGGACACCCTATGCCAAACAACTAGCAAAATAGGAACACAACCCCACCCATTAGCACAGAGGGTGCCTAAAATCATACTAAGTTCACAGACACCCCAAAACACACCACCAGACGTGGTCCTGCCCACCAGAAGACAAGATCCAGCCTCATCCCCCAGAACACAGGCACCAGTCCCCTCCCCAAGGAAGCTTACACAACCCATTGAACCAACCTTACCCACTAGTAGCAGACACCAAAAACAACTGGAACTATGAACCTGCAGCCTGCGAAAAGGAGACCCCAAACACAGTAAGTTAAGCAAAATGAGAAGACAGAAAAACACAAGGCAGATGAAGGAGCAAGGTGAAAACCCACCAGACCTAACAAATGAAGAGGAAATAGGCAGTCTACCTGAAAGAGAATTCAGAGTAATGTAGTAAAAATAATCCAAAATCTTGGAAATAGAGTGGACAAACTAAAAGAAACGTTTAACAAGGACCTAGAAGAACTAAAGCGCAAACAATGATGAATAACACAATAAATGAAATTTAAAATTCTCTAGAAGGAATCAATGGCAGAATAACTGGGGCAGAAGAATGGATAAATGACCTGGAAGATAAAATAGTTCAAATAACTACCACAGAGCAGAAAAAAGAAAAAAGAATGAAAAGAATTGAAGACAGTCTCAGAGAACACTAGGACAATATGACATGAACCAACATTCGAATTATAGGGGTCCCAGAAAAAGAAGAGAAAAAGAAAGGAGCTGAGATAACATTTGAAGAGATTATACTTGAAAACTTCCCTAATATGGGAAAGGAAAGAGTCAATCAACTCCAGGAAGTGCAGAGAGTCCCATACAGGATAAATCCAAGGAGAAACATGATGAGACACATATTAATCAAACTACCAAAAATTAAACACAAACAAAAAATATTAAAAGCAGCAAGGGAAAAGCAACAAATAATATACAAGGGAATCCCCATAAGGTTAACAGCTGATCTTTCAGCAGAAACTCTGCAAACCAGAAGGGAGTGGCAGGACATATTTAAAATGATGAAAGGGAAGACTTACAACCAAGATTACTCTAACCAGCAAGGATCCCATTCAGATTCAACAGAGAAATTAAAACCTTTACAGACAAGCAAAAGCTAAGAGAATTCAGCATGACCAAACCAGCTTTACAACAAATGCTAAAGAAACTTCTCTAGGCAGGAAACAAAAGAGAAGGAAGAGACCTATAACAACAAACCCAAAACAATTTAGAAAATGGTAATAGGAACATACATATCCATAACTACCTTAAATGTAAATGGATAAAATGCTCCAACCAAAAGACACAGACTGGCTGAATGGATACAAAAACAAGACCTGCATATATGCTGCCTACAAGAGACTAGGGGATGGAAAAAGATACTCCATGCAAATGGAAATCAAAAGAAATCTGGAGTAGAAATTCTCATATCAGACAAAATGGACTTAAAAATAAAGACTATTATAAGAAACAAAGAAGAACACTACAGAGTGATCAAGGGATCCATCCAAGAAGAAGATATAACAGTTGTAAATATTTATGCACCCAACATAGGAGCACCTCAATACATCAGGCAAATGCTAAAAGCCATTAAAGGGGAAATCGACAGTACCACAATCAGAGTAGAGACTTAAATACCCCACTTTCACTTATGGACAGATCATCCAAAATGAAAACAAATAAGGAATCACAGCTTTAAATGATACATTAAACAAGTTGGACTTAATTAATACTTATAAGACATTCCATCCAAAAGCAGCAGAATACACTTTCATCTCAAGTGCTCATGGAAGATTCTCCAGGATAGATCATATCTTGGGTCACAAATCAAGCCTTGGTAAATTTAAGAAAAATGAAATAATATCACATATCTTTTCCTACCACTACACTATGAGACTAGATATCAATTACAGGAAAAAACCTGGAAAAAAAACAAACACATGGAGGCTAAGCAATACAGTACTTATAGACTCATCAAGAAAAAAAGGGAGAAGACTCAAATCAATAGAATTAGAAATGAAAAAGGAGAAGTAACAACTGACACTGCAGAAATACAAAGGATCATGAGAGACTATGACAAGCAACTATATATCAATAAAATGGGCAACCTAGAAAAATGGACAAATTCTTAGAAAAGCACAACCTTCCAAGACTGAACCAGGAAGAAATAGATAAAAAAAAATACCAATCATAAGCAATGAAATTGAGACTGTGATTAAAAATCTTCCAACAAAAAAAAGCCCAGGACCAGATAGCTTCACAGGCGAATTCTATCCAACATTTAGAGAAGAGCTAACATCTATCCTTCTCAAACTCTTCCAGAATAAAAGAGGGAGGAACACTCCCAAACTCAGTCCACAAGACCATCATCACCCTGATACAAAAACCAGACAAAGATGTCACAAAGAAACAAAACTACAAGCCAATATCACTGATGAACATAGATGCAAAAATCCTCAACAAAATACTAGTAAATAGAATCCAACAGCACATTAAAAGGCTCATACACCATGATCAAGTGGGGCTTATGCCACTTGATAAGGTGCAAGGATTCTGCAATATACACAAATCAATCAATGTGATACACCATATTAAAAACTTGAAGGAGAAAAACCATGTGATCATCTCATTAGATGTAGAAAAAGCTTTTGACAAAATTCAACACCCATTTATGATAAAAACCCTCCAGAAGGTAGGCACAGAGGGAACTTACCTCAACATAAGAGAGGCCATATGTGACAATTCCACAGACAACACTGTTCTCAATGGTGAAAAACTGAAACCATTTCCTCTAAAATCAGAAACAAAACAAGGATGTCCATTCTTGCCGTTATTATTCAACACAGTTTTGGAAGTTTGAGCCACAGCAATCAGAGAAGAAAAAGAAATAAAAGGAATCCAAATCAGAAAAGAAGAAGTAAAACTGTCACTGTTTACAGATGACATGATACTATGCATAGAGAATCCTAAAGATGCTAACAGAAAACTACTAGAACTAATCAATGAATTGGTAAAATAGCAGATTACAAAATTAATCCACAGAAATCTCTTGCATTCCTATACACTACTGATGAAAAATCTGAAAGAGAAATTAAGGAAACACTCCCATTTACCACTGCAACAAAAATAATAAAATACCTAGGAATAAACTTACCTAAGGAGATAAAAGACCTGTATGCAGAAAACTATAAGACACTGATGAAAGAAATTAAAGGTGATAC